>NW_024044237.1:34185060-34233759 GCF_014851395.1 Micropterus salmoides | reverse complement strand
GGCCTTCTGTCTAATTCAGTAAACTTAAATCATCTCTCAACGCCTACTGATTTGTTAATAGGCATGGAATTGGTTTTCTACATATCAACGCTAGAAGTTTATTACCCAAACTGGATTTATTGAAAACGTGGTTCATGTCTGCTTATCCAAATTGTTGTGATCTCTGAAACTTGGCTTAAACCCTCTGTCCCTGATTTGATGTCCCTGTTATTTGTGTTGGTGGTTATAATGTTTATAGAACAGATCGGAAAGGGTGCAGGCGGTGTAGCTATTTATGTGTCTCAAAAATTTCCTGTGTCTGTTTTACTTTCTCAGTCAATCCCAAGACAGTGTGAACTTATAGCCTTAGACATTAAGGTTGCAAATGCTCCATTTACTATCATTGGTTGCTATAGGCCCCCCTCTGCTGTTAATGAAACATTGTCGACTCTAACTGAAGTGTTGTCTAATTTAAATAATTCGGAAATTATTTTATTTGGTCATTTAAATTGGGATTGGCTCCAGCCCCCGCGATCCTGTATGCAGGATAAGCGGTTGACGATGGATGGATGGATGAAAATACCTAAACTTAAGGGTCTCGCTGTTTCAAGGCGCTATTTTAAACACTTTTCAGAGCAGCCTTTTTATCTGACTTGGCAATAAATTGGGATCGCTGTCGCTTTTTTTCAGCAACAGTTTCTATTGATTGCAAATAAACATGCTCCTTTCAAAAAGCACAGAATAAAGAACAGGGATAATCCTTGGTTTTCTCAAGAACTAGCCCAGTTAATTAATCAAGAAATAAACAGTGGTCCCTTGCAAGGAGGACCAGCAGTAATGTAGATTGGCAACGTTTCAGAACTTTGAGAAATCAATGTACCTCAGCCATTCGGACCTCTAAATCAAATTATCTTACCTCAACTAATGATAATTTTAACAATCCATCAAAATTCTGGAAAACAATCAAAGTATTACAGAACAAAAAGGCAGACTTTCCCCAGCAATTGAATATTCGTAACACAGATAAGTGATATATTAAATGCCTTTAACGGTCATTTTGAGAAGGCAGGTCATTTATTTGATCAGCAGCTTCCATCAATTTCAGTTGATCCTTCAACATGTTTTTTGCTACCTAGCACATCCTCAACCTCTGCGTTCTCATTTGATTTTGAAGCCCTACAAGTTCAAGATGTTCTACAATCACTGAATTCAATAGACCCCAAAAAGGCGCCTGGACCTGATGGTCTGGATCCCTTTCTGTTAAAGGTGGCTGCATCGGTCATAGCTGAGCCTATTATTGACATGTTAAAAATGTGAGTAAATTCTAACCAGGTTCCAGCCAGCTGGAAGCAAGCTTACATTACAGCCCTATTCAAAGCTGGCGATCGATATGACATGAAGAACTTTAGACCAATCTCTAATCTCCCTGTTCTTTCAAAAATATTGGAATCATTAGTTGCTACCCAACTTAAATCATATTTGCACTTGCATAACATTTAAATGAATACAATCCAGGTTCCGGTCAGGGCACAGTACAATAACCGCCACTTTAAAAGTCATGGATGACTTCAAAGAGGCTATAGATAATAAATTCACCTCTGTTTCTCTGTTCATAGACCTCACAAAGGCCTTTGATACTGTGGACCATCCATTACTTGTTAATACCCTGCTGAGAGCTGGCATTGGATGCAATGCGGTCAAATGGTTCCATAGCTACTTGACCAATTGTTCACAAATGGTCAAATATGGCAATATGTCAAACCCAGTCCTTGTTACGAAAGGTGTTCCACAAGGTTCAGTTTAGGGACCCTTGCTTTTCCTAGTTTATATTAATATATTTGTGATAAGTTCAAATTTTGTAAGTATCATCTGTATGCAGATGATTCAGTTCTGTATTCCTGTGCCCCCACAGCTGAGTTGGCCTTTTCAAATGTGCAGGCAGATTTGACACCCTGCAACATGCTCTATTAGATTTGAAGCTGCTCTATTAGATTTGAAGCTGCTGTTAAGCCCACATAAAATAAGTTATGGTTTTACTACTGGGCGAACAAAGCTACCATCCCTCTCCATCACGTCACTGGATGGAGTCTGTATCTAGTCTGTAGACAATTACAAGTATCTGGGAATCTGGATGGACAAAAACCAAAATTTTAAATACCATGTTGATTATCTAGCAAAAAAATTAAAATTCACATTGGGTTTTCTGTATAGTCTGAAGTCCTGTTTCTCCATGGCTTCACGAAAACGCTTAGTTGCTGGCATTTTTCTGTCACAGACTGATTATGGGGATACTATCTACAGGTTTGCCTCTCTGTCCACCTTGTCCAAACTTGACCCCCTTTATCACTCAGCTCTCAGATATGTCATTAACTCTAGTTTTAGTACACATCATTGTATACTGTACAGGTTGGTAGGATAGTCATCTCTTCATTTGCGCAGGCTCGGACACTGGCTACAGTTCAAAATGCCTGCTATCAGAACAAAGCTAAGCCTGTTCTACTATGGCCCTTGGTCTTGGAATGATGTGCAGACCAAACTCAAACTACAATCCCTCATCTCTCTAAATGATTTTAAACATAGAATAAAGGAGGTGGTCAGTGCTAATTGCAGCTGCTTTGCAAATTCTATTACCACTTAACTCCTTATTAAATCTATGATCTAATACTGTTGTTTCTGTGAACAGTACTATGTAGGGTAATATGTAGTACCTAAATGTTTGTGTTGCTCTGCTGCGTCTCGGTGTTGTACAACATGTTGTTGTGGAGACTGTGTTTTGCTGTGTTTTCTGTTCTAATCATCTAATGATGATGTTGTGATTGGTTTCTTATTGTTGCTTGTTATCTGTTTAATCCTGCTATCCGATCCTGTCTTGACTAGGTCTCACTTGTAAAAGAGGTTTTAATCTCAATGTGACTTTCCTAGTTAAATAAAGCTTTAAGAAAAAAAAAATCATGATTTACATTAAATGCTTATGTTCCCGTTACTTTATCGGCTCGGTGGACTCGATGCGTAGACCAGTTGCTTTCTGCTCAGATGCTGAAGCATTGCTTTCGTGCTGTGAGGAAGGCTAGTTCTGTTTTACAGTAGACACACTGTTCAGAGTTATCTTTTTAGTTGAAATGATCCCATACTTTGGACACTTTCTGTCTCTTCTTCGCCGCCCCCTATTTTCTCTCTATTCCTTCACTAATCCATGCCATCAAATCTCGTCGTCTTCACTCATCCACACCGTAAGGACATTGTGCAACAGTAATATATGGATTAAAAGATGCAGTATGTGGTTTTGATGTTCTTTCTCAGTTCAGCTGCAGTATAAATGTGGTTTGTGGGTTTAGATGCAGCATTAGTGATGTTCTGATGTGGTTCTGGATTTTTCATATATAGAGTAAGACTGGTTTTGACATGGTTTTTGGGTTTAGACTGTGTGAATGTGGTTTAACTGTCACCTGATGCAGCCTCTATCTGAAAAGAGGAATCTTTTTGGTTCTGTTTGAATCGGATTTCTATGAGTGAATGGCACTATGTCCAGATGTCGGTGAGAACGGCTGCTTTTATGCTGCTCTTTAGTTTCTTGCATATTTTAATGCCTCTTAGAGTTAAAGAGCCTCACAGCAGATCTGGTTGCTCCAGACTGAGAGGTTTTATTAGAGATAAGGGGGAAGTTGTGGTCTTATTAAAACAGTTTGAGACTCAGAGAGCTGCCGGAGTGATGAAACGCTACAGGAAGAGGGAACCAGAGAGGTCACAACACCTCTTCCAAACTATTTAATTGGTATTTTCCTTCTCTGTTGTTCTGTTTCTCCCGTCTGCTATTTAAGAAAGAAAATTCATGCTGACTGCTGCACAACACGCATTCAAAAGCCTGTCTGTTTGTGTGTGTGAGAAGAGAGAGACACTTTTTACAGGTTTTCAATACTCCTTACTTTTGTTTCTGAAAACTAGTGTGACAAAAACATGAAATTCAAAATAACGCAAATTTGGCGGAAACCCCCCGCTGCATTCAAATTGCACCCGTTCTGAAATATGTAAGTAAGTATAAAAATGACACCCAAACAATACAAAACAAAACCCGCTTGATCTGAAATGGAAATATGAATAGTATGCTTCAGTTTTCAATATCAGTGACTCTTGACTTGGTGTGATGCTCAGATGAAGACCTCAGCAGTGAATGTACAAACTCGTCCTTCACTACTTTTTTGGTCATTTAATAACTAATGAATAAAGTTTACAGCTGCACTGACAGCTCTGTGAGACTAAAGCATGATAAGAATCAACACAAGAACATTTTGATCAAGAAAAATAAAGATACGGTAAAGAAAGTTTACCTGCAAGTATTTTGATAATTAATTAGTTTTGCGAAGCTATGCCCCCTTAGTTACTGTTGCTTAGTCCAACAAACTGCCTGACTTTTATCACGGCGCTGCCACTGCCCTCCCTGGAGAAATATTGTCTTAATTTTTGGAAAAAGCGATATCAGAAAGAAGCAGTTGCATTGTGCATTTTAAGGTTTTATTCAAGTCAAGTCTGACTAAAACTGATGTGAAAAAAATAATGATAGAAGCTAAAGCCTACCGATTAAAGAGTAAAAGGGAACCACCATATTACCTGACTACTGAGAAATATGACAACAATATTAAGGGTTAACACTGTTCCTGTACAGCTAGGTAGGTTTCTGTTCACTATTACAATCATTTAAAAAAAACAGTAGGGCTTTGTAACGTGACATTCAGTAGGAAGTTACCTAGTGCTAGCTATCTAACATTGCATTAGGAACAATCCACAGCTGACATTTTTCTGGATTTGTTTTAGGTTTTGGAAAGGGAATAAATCGGACTTTTAACCTGTTTAGGTAGCGACTGTAACTATTACAAGTTCCCCAAACACAGTTTTGACCATATCTTGGTTAAAGCAGACCTATTAAACTGCTTTTCCAGTCCTATATTGTAGTTATGTGACGCCTGTATAGTAGCTTTGCATGATTCAAAGTTAATATACTGGCTCTTCATGCAAGCCTTCATTTCAGCCTCTGTCTGAAACAAGCTGTAGATGCTCCTGTCTCTTTAAGGCCCCCCTTCTCAAAGCCCACTGTCTTCTGATTGGCCAAGACCTGAAGTATGTTACCAGGCTGTTGTTGCTGCTGGGCGGAACAGCAGACTGAGCGTTTCCCTGCCGTTAGTGTGGGAGCACATGACCATATATGGAACAGCGGCTCCGTCTGGCTCGGTAATACGTAGAACGGAGCCGTTGGTAGAAAAAGCCGTTCAAAACAGAGCGTTCAGAACAGGAGGAAGTCTGAGGTTTTTGCTCACAGGAATTTCTTATAAATGCTTTAACCTAATTTTTGAACATCCAACATTGTAACGTTGTAGAAAAGTACATAAAATGTGGAAAAGCATAATAGGTCTCCTTTAAAATACAGCAAAGAAAAGCTAGAAAACGACTCCTTATGCATTAGAGTCAGTGGAGCGCAGCCATGAAAGTGTCGGACCTGAGTTAGAGAGAGTCCCATACTGCGCTGCGATTGGCCAGCTGCGTATTCGGGGGTGTGGCTTAGCGAAGGGTCAGTTGTTTCAATCAGTTTTCGAGTTGGTGGTTGGTTCCAGCTCCTCCAATGTGATGATTTGCTGCTTTTCTGTTTGAAATTAAACTAAACTGACTAATTAAACATCTTTTGATATTGAATTGTTAGCAAACTGAAAAAAAATCCTTCACCTTTGGACTCTGGGAAATTAAACTATTATACTACAAAACGATAAATCAAGAAAATAACTCGCAGTTTGATAAAGAAAATAGATTTTTAGCTCCAGTAGATGTTGAGACAATTCTTTCTGAACCTAAAATGTTAACATGATGGTGGCGCTAGGATTAAAGTCAGAGGATCACCAAAGCCAGCAGGATTCATCCTTATATATGACCCAATGGCTATTTATCTTAACAGTTCTTGAAATATTAGTCAATGTAGGGAAAGTCACAACTATTCCACTTCATCCAGGAAGTGGAACTGGGTGCTTTTACACTACGAGGGGGGTCATAGAGCTTTTTCAGAGCATGTCATAAAGTTTTGTGTTTTTACTTTTAGGAAAAATAGAGGTGTTACCACTAACATTAACGATGGCGTGGATCAGCATGCATTCGTATGCACTAGGACCCTGAAACTGAAGCAGCTGATTGGGTGCATAAATGCATGTGTGTGTTTTTGTATGAATTTCAGAAGGATGTCTGTCTGTGTGTGTGTGTGTGTGTGTGTGTGTGTGTGTGTGTGTGTGTGTGTGTAACCTGAAGGTATTTTTTTTTGACAGTGCGACCAACCAGCTGTCAATCAGTAGGGGAAGTGGGCGGAGCCTTTGTAGAAAAGAAAGCGTGAACAGGAAGCAGAGCTCTCCGAGGTCAGATTCGCTTTCGTCCAAACGGAGCGAGTCACTTTGACGTAATGAGGACACGAAAACATCTCGTTAGAAGCTGCCACTGCTGATTAAACTTCATTAGCTCTCTGTTGCAGTTTCTTTCTCTCTTCTCTCTGCCTACCTCTCTCTCAGTCTGTGTCTTGGATCTAGTTGATCTGTTTTATTGATTTATTTATGTAGATATATACACAACAATATGTATATCTTTATTTATTCTGATTAGAAAACTTAGTTCTTTCAGTGTAAATACACATAAATATTCATCTGGTTTATGTGTTTGTATAAACATTTTTAAATATTTTTCTCTCCCATCATCTATTAGAATGTTTAATTCATGTCTAATTCATTGTGATGTATTAAATTCAAATCAATATTTTCATCTGACCACTGTTTGGGTAAGGGTGCTTTGTTTTGACCATCCATGTTTTTTGAGGTCAGCTTTATAAGCCTATAGCTTCTTCACCTTTCCTACCACATCTTCTTCACTTCATCTGTTTTGAACTTGTTTGTGTTCAAATATAATTACTCCTTAATTTATTTCCCTTTCTTGCCTCTTTAAAGTTTTATTTTTTTATGCTCTTGTTCTGTTTGTATTTTCATGGATCAGCAGAGCCGATTGTTCAGCTAAACTTAGTGAACCTGCTGGAACAATGGTCAAAAAGGTTAAATAAGAGTTTCTCCTAAAACTATAAGTGAAGTGAAGAGTTCTGAAACTCTTGTTCCTCCTGAAGGTGCGAAGTCAAAGTTCAGCATCAGGCGAACATCATCTCATACAGAGGAACATTCTCATTAGCCGTGTTTTTATTACTTATGGTCACATGACGGTGTGTGGGCGTCACCTGGATCTGCCTCTATCTGGGTCGGACCCTCCTCCAATCAGAGCCGACGGGGGAGCACAAAAGCATCATGGCGGTCAGCGTGGGCTGGACCGGCTCGCAGTTAAGATGTTGGCTGGAGTTTCTCAGAGGGAGTGGGAGGGGTGTTACGTGAGCTGATTGGTGGGAGTTTGTTGTGTAACAGCGGCGCAGCAATAACGAGCTGCAGGAGACACTTTGTTAGCAGGAAAATCAAGCTTCATCAGACTGAATACAGAGGGGGGAAATGGTGATGACAGTAATCACGATTACTACAGGGGTGATGATGATAAAAGGTAAATTACAGTAACAGGAGGTGTGCGTGTGTGTATTTCAACCACATCTCATTGTTTTTACCAGCCAGTGGAGGTGAAGTTTCAAAAATGTGCCCCAAGTGTTAAACATGTTTAACACACTTTTTACATTTCAAACTGAGAAGACTCAAATGAAACTGGTACAATATCCTGAAAAGGTTGACAAGAAGACCCTCTTTTTCCTCCCTATTGCTAACACAAACACTCCTCCTCCCTTTGTGCTTGTTTCACAGACATACAAAGGTTTGACGCCTACGCGGCTAAATGTGGATTCATAACTGGGTGTCACAAAGTGTCCGTTTTCTTTATCATCACACTGTTGTCAGAACAACAAACCTCCGTTTACTCCAGACGCCACCACGGCTTCCCCCCCCTTTTAAAAGCTCTTGTTGGTTACTTTCCTTTTCAGACCAAACAGCAAATGTTTTTGGATGAAAGGAAGTCGTCAGGACTGCCTGTTAAAGGAGTTTTCCTTCCCTCCAGCAGTGCCTTGTTGTCTCTCAGTCCCAGCGGTTCCCCTGACAGGAGTCGTCACTCTGTGTTGCGTTATTCAAAACCTCGGGGATCACCAGAGTCTTCAGCAGCCTCGGGCTTCAGATGTGAACCTGGTAATCCACATTTACATCAACACGCAAACCTTTTTCCACTGCTACCAACACAGTGACCGCCATTTGTTTCCTCCAAAAACTTCATAATGTGAATGTTTGTTTTTTAATTTCATGGATATTGCCTGCTCTAATTGTTTGTTTGTTTTTTATTTCTTAATGTAAAGAACTGATTGAAAGGGGCCATCTAAAGTTCATTAATAGTCAATATATTATTCATTGTTATTTTATTATTTATTTGTTTGACATTTTAAATCTTCCTGAATGCAACAAACTTACTAGATAAGGTTTACCGAACAAAAAAACACCAGATATTCAACACGTTTGAGCCCCCAGTTTGTTACGACCCAGCTCGCAGGCCAAAACAACAAAAGAACGATAGTTAAATAGTATCCCAGTTACCTTGATTACCTGCAGAACACACACTAACACAACACAGTACACGGGTCCAAGGCACGGGCCCCTGGGGCCATCATACCTTTCATTTTTTCTTCAAAACAAAGTTTCTACAAAATACTACAGGAAATTCTGGAGGTTTTAAAAAACAATAAACACTCTACGAGCGTAATGTTTAAAAAGAGAAAAGGCACACATTCTTATATAACTGGGTGAACTGAGGTTTTTGATAATGTTCTGCAGTATGGATGTTTTGCAAAATGCCCATGTTGCAGCAGTAGCCTACTGAAAGACAGCCCAAAGGCCGATAATACAAACAATTCTCCAACAGATTTAGTTGTATATGAACAACATCAAGATGTATGTGTGTCTCAGAAAGTAAAATACATGCAGGGAACAAAAGGGACCAAGACAAAGACAGAAAGTGAGCAACAGGAAAACAGGGGATTAGGACCCAGGCACAGAACACCAGGCAGAGTAGATGCAGTAAACAACATTTAATATCTTAAGGGGTGAACTTACAAAGACGGTAAGGCAGGCAGTCCAAAACAAAGCAAAATAAGTCCGGACAAAACGGCAGAAAAATTCTACACAGCAAAGGCAATAAAACAAAGGAACAGGGCTTAATGCTCAACATCGATGGAGCACGACCTGACAAAGACCAGGGAGGAAACAGACTCTGGGCCTTTCTGTCACAGAGTGTACTCTGCACAGAGTCACCCTCGCAGCATAATCGAGTTACCTTAGTTAACACGTATGCACAGGTCACTAATTGGCGGATCGCGGTCCAGATCCGGACCCAGCCGCCGTCCTGTCCGGACTTTGACCTACAGACGATTTATTATTGTACTGGCTTAGCGGCACAGGAAACTCACAGACAAATGGCTTGTGTTCCAATCATCTCATGTGATGCTGCTCGGCCAATCAAATCTGTTCATTCCGATAAGCATTGCGAGTCCAGTCCAGTGAGATACACCGCAGACGTTTTGGAAACACACAGTAAGAGAGGAGACGAAAGGGAAAAGAGGCTTCACATGGCTTTTTATCAAGAATGTACAGATTCTTGCATGTACTCTGTATTCTTCCCACGGGTAGTTCAAAACCAGAATATCTCATATATCTCCAATCCTAGCTCACATTTCTCACTGAACAAGAGAAAGTAGGGAGGTGGTAGCCATATAAGAAGGAATGAAAGAGATTCTGAACTTATTATTAGAGTAGTTATCATTTATTATTCCTCCAGTTTGATGTGAAAACTTTAAATATTGTTGAAACATTTGATTTGACAGTCAGTTGTTGACTAAAACCATGTTGATACAACTGTACATTATGGCACTGACTGATAACGCAAGTTAGTGGTTATGTGTTTATCCAACAAACAACAGTTGTATTAAGATTCAGGATGGATGTTGAGGTAAAGTGTTTTGCAATAACAAAACTATTTTGGTTAGATTTAGAATATTTCTTTAAGCCGATTAAGAGACATTATATCTTTTTATGATAAGGTTATATGCTGTATTTTGAACCTCTTTATCTTATATGGAAAATATTACATTCACAAATACACAAACTCTAAAAAGAAACCACAAATACATTTCAAAATAGAAATCAATCATTATATTGAAACATTATATAGTTTGAAGAATATTAAAGCAATTGAAACAGTTAAAATGTGTAAAGATTTGTTGCTTGTTACGTGTTGCCCGCATGTTTGTTATGTAGTTGTGTCATGTTCTATTTTTCTGTCGTTTTATGTACTTTTGCTGTGGCTGAAGTTTTTCGGACAAGATGTATAAGATTCAATAAAAACAACCGTTGTATTGTCTATCAGAAAAGATTTTTTTATAACCCTTAGGCTGCCTTGTTATCCTGTGTGTGGTGACACAGAAATGAATTTAAAAATCCTACATGTTTTTGGGCGTAGACGCAAGGAACTCACATTTGAAAGAAGAGTCCTCCATCGTGCAGCAAAGGGTGTTACCCTCAAATTCCACTGACTCCGCCTGTGTCACGTTAAGCAAGTGTTGTACTTTCTGCAAAAAAATCATCATAAGAGTGTGTACGTACACGCAGGCTCTGTGCGGACATCCACGTGCCTCCCGATGTTTTTGACAAGTCTGCGTGGTCACAACACAGCCCACTACGCCAAGCTGACTTCAGAAAGTGGTATAAACAGAAGTAGTCCGCGTGCACTTGGAAGTATATTCAAGGCTTTACAGTCGCCGGAGCCAATCGCAGCCATTCTAGTCAATGCTTGTGAGTTCACCAGACATGGTTGCAGCGCATCCCAGAAACGTCCCAGATGCTGCTCAGAGTGGGACGTTAAACACAGAACGGCATAGAGAATCCGGTCAATTTTTAAAACAAAATCCAGACTCACACAGTAACACAGTTAAAACAGACAAAAAACACACAACTTCAACAAGCCAGCATTGATGTTCACTCACAGCATTGGAGGGTTTTATATCCCACTACCATTCCACGCTTATTGGTTTTGGATGGCACTTTATGTCGGACACCCTACACAAGTACTTCCAGAAAGGCCCTCTACACGCAGACGCAAGAAGGCAGGGTGATCACACAGGTGAGAAACACTAGGCAATCAGGACAAACAAGAAGCAAAGCAACAACACTAGAGGCAGACAACTTTAAAACAAAACCCAAAACCCGTGACAAAAGTTTTCTGATCTCCTCTTTTTTCATTTATTGCAAAATCTGACAACTTTTGATGGATGAACATCTTAATTTGAGCTCACACACTGTGACACAGAAGGTCACTTACCAAACAGTAATATGTGATGTTTAATACTGTGATTATTGCTTTGCCTATTATTCATGTTCATGAAGTATTGTGTGAACATAAAGTAGTACTGTGTGTGTGTTAGTGTGTGTGTGTGTGTGTGTGTGTGTGTGTGTGGCTTCGGGAAGAATTCCTGGTTTCTATTGATGATGCATTATTGATACACTGTCATCAATAATTCATTTACTGCAGAGTCTGCAGGCTGAGCTGAGACTGAATATATTTTTTTAAATATATATTTAAAAAATTTCCAGCCACAGTTAGCCAACACCTTTATACATTAAGCAACAATATATTGTAATTATCCATTTGGTTTTGATGAACAGGTGTAGTTCTGAATGCAAACAGCAGGAGGCAAAGAAAACAAAATTCTCCACCTGAAGCAGATTCACATGCTGTGTTTCCAAAAGTATATTCTCCTGCTCAACCCTGGAACCAAAGTGTTTGTTAAAGAACTAAAAACATAGTTATTTTAGATCCAGCACCACCGTAGGGAATCTCTGTGTTATCTTTTATCATGTCCTTTATGGACTGTTTTTTCACTTAAAAGTGCAAAAATAAAGCACAACCTGTCTGAGGATGGATTATTGCAATTCCAATTTCACATGACAAGAACCAGGAAAATACATCATATTTGTAGTAGCATCTCTGCACTGGCTCCCTGTACAATCCAGAATAGATCTTCACTTAATGACCAAGCACAAGCATATCTTAAAGAGCCATAGTACCTTACTACCCCACCAGAGCACTGCGCTCCCAGAATGCACCTGTGGTTCCTAGAGTCTCCAAAAGTAGACTAGGAGCCAGAGCGTTCAGCTATCAAGCTCCTCTCCTGTGGAACCAGGTTCACATTTAAGACTTTCCTCTTTGATAAAGCTTATAGTTAGGGCTGGCTCAGGTGAGTCCTGAACCATCCCTTAGTTATGCTGCTATAGGCCTAGACTGCCGGGGGATTTCCCATGATGCACTGAGCTCCTCTCTCTCTTAATTCAATTTCAAATATATTAAAAATAAAATAAATAAATAAAACAGTAAGTGTGTGTGTGTGTGTGTGTGTGTGTGTGTGTTTAAAAAATTTAAAAATAAAATAAATAAAATGGTAAGCGTGTGAGTGTGTGTATGTTAAAAAAAATACAAATATATTAAAATAAAATAAATAAATGAAACAGTAAAGTGTGTGTGTGTGTGTGTGTGTGTATATATTAATAGACTATTTTTTTAAAATAATTAATTGATAAAAAAATAATAATAACATCTGAGGTTCCACTGGTTGTCCTCACTTCATGGCATGAGGAGACATATTTTGCAGCAATTATTTCACATTTGGGCATTTCTCCCAGTAAATAGGGGAGTCTCTCTCTCTCTCTAATTCGACCTAATTTTGTGCTTTCTCGTCCCTCTTCTCTCTCCTTCTGTTGCTTTTTGCAGGTGTCTGGCTCTAGATCTGTGGAGTCTGGATCTGTGGTTGTGGGCTTCCTGCTGCCCCCATGTTTCTGCTCAACACCTGCTGCTACAATTATTAATATTAGTCCTATTATTATCATAATTACTATTGCTATAATTATGATTATTTTTAATTAATTGCCACTACCATTGCTATTATTGCATCTCTATCTCGCAGTGTGCTTCTGTGTGTTTTCTTTCCTCCTGCTCACTCCCACTACAGCAGAGAGGAGATGGGAAATAAGATGCACAGTCTAAATTACAGTCAAAAGTAAAGTTCATCCCGTTCCTTCTGTAGTTTAGGGGGAAAAAAGCAAATCATTGCTCTTCAGAAAATTGTAGAAAGAGTGCCAGATCTTCCCAAAATGTCATCTTATTTTTATGAAATCGACTAGAAGTCATCCCGTTCAGTCAATGGGGATTTCTGCTGTTTCCCGTGAACAGGCTGCGCAATGTTCTCCTTCAACCAGGCAGATATTAATCAAACACACTTCATAGTTTGGGCTTGAGAGGAACCCTTTTAACCAGAAATGTGACTGATCAAATCAAGCTCGCTCTCTCCAAAAAGCAAATGATCTGATTTACATTTCATGCATGTGTCTGGAATATTAGGGTTAAAATAAGACACCTTGGCTGGAATAATATACTGTCTATATATTAATTTATATTTCACAATTTCATAATTTCACAAGGGTATTTACAGAGTTTAGATCAGTAAACAAGCATCTGACTGTCTTCCTGTCGCAGATCAACTCTCCACGCTTGCAGGATGTTGTTCAAGGACTTCTTGGGTTCTTCTACACTGTGTTTATACCATAAAGACAGCTGTTCCCTTGCATTGAGGAGAAAGCTTCAAGCTGTTCGACTGCTTTGACAAAATAAAAGCTCCGCAGCTGAAGATACAAATATAAAAAAAAAAAGTTGCAGCATTGTTTAGTTTTTATTTTTCAAGTTTACTCATTGTCATTTCAGCACCAGGAACTGTCCACAGGAACGGTGACTTTTATAGGTCCACTTGCTAGCTTTTCCTGAGCTTTCCATCGCAAGTCATGGTCTTTGAAATTGAAAAAGCCAGTAAGTGGAAATAGGTTTTAAACTTATATTGGTGTTGTTGCAAATACCCTCTGCTGCCCCCAGAGGGCGTAGATTTGTTTGGAGGAGCAGATTTGGCGTCAGGTCTATTTGCTGAGCCTCCTCCCTGGGAGGAAACCCTTTGAGCCTTTTGCCTTATAGTCTTATTATTATATTTGTTGTTATCGTATTAATCCTCAACACTAGCAGTAGTAGCTGTAGCTTAGGGTTTGCTGTTAGCTGGAAGCATTTCTTCCTCCTCTGTTTTCCAGAGTGACGCTGGCTGGTGATCGAAGCGCTCTTTGAATCCAGATGATAGCAGACTGGTGGGTTGGATGATGGAAGGAACAGTGATGAGTGGGAGGACGGAGGGAGAGATGCTGTAGGAGTAAAAACACCAAGGGGGGTCACAGGTCAACGCATCACACCGCTCACATGTTATCCCGACAGATGCAAACGCTGGATGTTGTGTTTGAATGTGAACTCTGAGGCTGGGAGGAATATTAGAGGAAACTGGTGCAACAAATTGTTCTGATACACACAAATATCACTTTTCTTCTCTCCAGTCGTCAGTTTCAGCTCCTGTCCTGCGAAAAAGCTGCATTTTCATGTGAGAAAACAAGAGGAGCAAAACAAAAGAGGAAAGGACGCAGACATGTCCAGCTCGATGCGTCTCGCCTGGATGCCTTGTGTTTATACAGTAATAATGAAAATCTTTAATACGGAGCTCCTTTCAAACCGCACTGAGCACTTAAGGAGTAAAGAAAAGATCAAATGAGCTGCAAATCAATGAGAGAAAGGAAGGATTTTATACAAAAACTCTTTTCAGAAAGCTTTGTTTATCCCTAAAGGTCCATTTCAAGGTGAACCCAGCCGGCAAACAATAGACCACGATGTGAAACAAAATAAAATACTCAGACACATGAAGAGCAAGAGTAGAAGAGATGAAAGAAATAAGAACATAAATAGTAATAATGCAACATGCAGTTTTGTCTACGGTTATCAGATCAGTACATCCTGGCTGTTACTCGTTGCTACCTTCAGTGGCCTTTCGACTGACAGCACTTCAAGACTTTTTAATTTTTAGACTGAAATGCTTCAATTATTTATGTTCAGAAAACCAATGCAGTAAGTTCTGATCCTGTTCTGCTACCTGTGCTGTTGATCTATTTACTGAGATTAACTAATACAGCTGTGCAGTCTGCGTGTTTATAGTGCGTACAAAGAACAGCCCTTTACTTCCCACTATGGGAAGTAGACTGGGGGTCTGCAGGTGGAGCTGGGGTGGATGTTTTTAAAATGCTGCAGCAGCAAGCGGCAGCGTAGCCTTCAGGTGAACAGGCCGTAAAACAGTGAGCAGAACACTGAGGGCTGCATTTAGGAGAACTGATTCTACGTTCGTACTACTACTTGCTCCCCGAGCACATACACTGAAAAAGCCTCCACAGGCTTCCTCACGCTTCTACATTTTTGGGCCCTTGGAGCACGCTCAGAAGAGACCTTCTCCGTCTGAGCCATTTGAGAGCATGCTCATTAGAGACAAACACACATGCTCCTGTTGACTTTCCAAATGTTATATTGGACCAGATGGATCAAATTCTTTTTGTCACAGTTTGTCAGCTGCTCTTTTTCCAATGACTTCATTTGAGAAGAATGCTTTTTGGGCCAGTGTGCGTCACGCGATGAAGTTGCAATACCCGGTGTGTCCATATATGTGACTGTAACTGGAAAAAACTACTAGTTACAACACTAAAAAGTGTATTACTTTAACACCTCATCTATTGCCTGGTGCACACTAGAGGATTTTCAAATCTTAACCGATTTTAAAAACGTGAGATACCGCAGACATAGCGACAGACTTAACCTATATTTAATATTTTAATCTTAAGAAGTGAAGATGCAGGAACACACACTTTATACTAGTCAAACGTGACTTCAGAGGTAAACAAACATGGAGGCAGACTGTCGTGGTCAGCTGGTTGCACTGTTGTGTGCTATGTTTTCCACAGAAAAAAACCCCCAAAACAAATATCAAACACATTTGATATTTACAATTTGAAATCGGGGTGCCTTCAATCCAGTCGCTGACCATAAGATTATGTCTGTAAAGCCGTCGACACTACAGCGTCTTTTAGGACGATTGTCTGTTCCGATCAGCCTCGACTCAGGAACGCAATTATCGGGAGGGCGAATCAGATTATCCTCTAGTGTGCAGCCAGCATAACGCCACTTATTCTCTGTAAGTACTACAAAAACTAGTAGTAGTTAAAAGTGTAGTATTTTTTCATTTGAGCTGTCAGCTGGTTATTTAGCTGTTACAAGGACTGTCTGAATAAAAATGATGGTTGTGTGATGTGTATTTCCCCCATGCGGCTTTGATTAATTGATTAGAGCTGATTAATAAGTCATTAAAGTGTGGGTGAACTGTGAGAGAAGTTTGACAGCTGGGACAGGGTTTTGTTGTTTTTCTGAGTCGCAGAGCTGCAGCCAGTTTACTGCTGTCACAGAGAGGCTGACTGTCAAACTCTCAATGTCTAAATAAAAGCTGTGAACTTCATTTGAATATTTTTTTCTGATGTGATGTAAGATTTTATTTATGCAGCTATTTTCTTCAGGGTTAGGTCTGCTTTGCTAATGGACACAAATGTATCCTTACCTTTGGGGTTAGACCTCAGGGATACACACAATGAAATTTTAACTGCAGCATAACTTTTGTTTGTTTAAAGGAAAGCTGCACCGGGCAGCTTTTGTTTCAGGAAGGTTACCGTCTCCTCATCACCGCAATGTTTCGTCTCTTCAGCGGATGTTTAATCCTTTGTGTACATCATAATTTATTTGCTACGTCTGTTTCCACTGCACTTTGTCACATTTTGTTTTAGTCTATAGTCTACACGCATTTGCAGCAATTTCCATAAAATGCTTATAAAAACACACTTTTTGACTCCTCCACATCCTGAAAATCTGTTCTCTCTCTACTGACTGAGTTACACCACCAGATGAGGATGAACTTTCTGGCTGCCTGGACTTTGCTGTATCATATTATCACTTTTATTTCAGCATTTCATGTGGATCATCATTATATCATTTACCAACATATTGTTGTGAATGATGAGACAAACTGACCTGCTGATTCGCGTGAGAAATGTGGATCTGGTAATCTGGGAGGAAGTTTTAAATATACAGACTCGTCCTGAAACACTATAAGTACTTCGCTTTGTGTGCAACTACAATACAATAACTTCAATACAGAGTACATTTGAATCCGAGATGGTCCCTGGAAGCAACTGATCAGGCTCGGATGCATTTAAATACTCTTTTTTGCACCTCTTGTGGTGGGCCCACCGTTTCTAAACTCCTCCTGTCTGACTCTAGACACCATTATTTACGTATCCTGCTCGTTTGACTATTCTCGTCTCAGTCTGGAAATAATCAGTGGTGGAAAGTAATGAAGTACAAGTATTTCGTTACTGTACTTCAGTTACACTGTTATCAGTCGCCTATGCAGCGCACCTGAGTGGAGGAGCATTGAAAAGCAACCGATGAAGCCGACTTGGCGCGAATCGACTTCGCCCAGCTGATGCGACGCCAGCATACAAGCACAGTTGATCCGCATCCGGCCTCAGCCAGTACCAGCACAGACCTAGTCCAGACGTCTTTAGCAGGTCCCACAGACCCAGGTCAAACACAGGCAACCTCAGCCAGTATCAGATACAAGCAGCTCAGACCCTGATGGAACAGTTGCAGCTCCACCAAATGACCCAGCTGATTGGCCCCCAGTCTTAACAGACTTCATGAGGACTGAGTTAGTGCGAAGAGGTCTGTTCGAACCAGCACTGGACTTTTCTAGAAGAGGTTTCTATTCAGGCTTATTACAGAGGGAGGATTGTAGTGAGAGCATCGTGGGGTCAGGTGTGACTGTGCAGCAGCTCTGTTTTTGCACCGTGAAGATGTAACTTAGCTGGTAGAGTTTTGCAATATTAACATCTGAAAACTGAAGCCAGCCTTTGCTCTGTTTGGGATTGTGAGCTGCACTTTATGAGAGGTGCTGAAGTTAACGTGTGGATTTTTGGTGAGATTGTGAATGGTGAGAAGTGTTTCAGTTAGGCTTGGTTTCCGCCTCCTTCTCTCTTTCCTGCATACCCAAAGTCCCACATGGGGTTCTGTGTTTGTCAGACGGTCTGAAGGGGATACTACCACACCGGCAGAGCAATAACACAGACTTATCCTCCACACATACAGGAAATATCCACTTGTTCTCTTGCGACTCAGTTTTCCTTATTGTGATTCATTATAACTTATACTGCTGTATTCAAACATGCCTTGAGTGAATTTAAAGAGACAGATTGAAAAGTGAGTACTTCTTCTTCTTAATAAATAATGGTGTATTTTCCCCCACGTCAGACGATAAAAAAACCCATCAATAGACGTATGTGCTACAATCATGAAGGTCTCAGAAAGTACATTTTCTTTGTGTGCTGAAGCAAAGGAAAAGGTGAAGGTTATCAGAGCATGTGCAGGAACGCACAATACACTGCAGGCCAAGACCTTGACTTCTAATAACACAGCTTGTCTGATGGCTAAACTTGATTTTCTTATATATCAATGATGATCAACAACATTCTTTGAATGTCGGCAGTGAGCAGATTTCCCACAAGGGACTGGATGCAGCACATTCTTACTCCCAACTCTTCACATACTGCCGCTTGGTCAAGACCCCTTGGCGTCGGTTTTTAATGCCCTAAGTACCCCTTTTGAGTCATTTTTGGATGCGTAGGGCTCTGTTGTCAAGTTAGAAGCAATGCAACGTCCGGTTAGACTCATTGTTAGTTAAGTTACGATTTTTTACCCCTAACAACCTTCAATGTTGACCTTCTGTTTTACACGGAAACAAACACCGGTCTCCTGGATGAAAGTGTGGTTTCTGGCCTATCTATCCACAACCTGTCACGACACCCTGGCCGTGACCCTGGCCTCCTTTATGGTACGTGTTTGAATGTAGTTTTTGCGTTCTTTTGGCCTTTTGGTGTCCCTGTGTTCTGCTCTCTCCCTCATGCTCTGGATGCCGCTGGTGGGCGTGGTCGCTGGTGCTCCTGCCATCACACCGGGGCTCATCACACCACTCAAGCGCACCTGTTCCACATCTGCAATCAGCTCACCCATTTAAGCCAGACCAACCGTCCAGTCCCTGCCAGGTCATTGAATCATCCAGTAGGAGTACATGCCAGCCAATTAGAACTAGTGCTCTCGTTTGACTTGTTGAGATATCTGTTGCTAACTCGCTTTTTACCTGCAGACTATCAGCCTGGTCACCCCCCCCCCAAACTCTCAGACCAATCAGAATCACCTACCACCCAAGCCCATGTTTTAGTTTTTGCATCTCTAAATAAATTCACCTTTGTTTAGACGCCTAACTCTGGTCTGCATTTGAGTTCTGGTCACCGGTCCTGGCACAACCACCTCCTTACACAGACGCATTCTGTTAAATATCCTACACCTCCCTTTAGCATTCAAAAATCGGGCTAAAGAGCTTCCCCCAGTGCGCTGAAGTAAGACGCTAAGGGGCCATTCGTCTGTATGTGACAGCTTGGAAGTGAGAACAGGTTGCTGGATCATATTCTCATCGTTCTGGGTGGATTTTTCATGTAAGTTGTTAACTGCATTTAAATTTTATTTTAAACCACATCATTTTCCAGACAAGATAAGTTAACTGACAACGTGAAAATCTGAACCACATCTCTTTGTTTTTGTGTGATTTATTATGGTTTTTATTAGGCCTCAAATGTAAAAGTTATAAAAAAAGCAAATCTATTATTTCTCTATATTACTTTTCTTTTTTTTCTTTTTTTAATCCTCCTCTCTCCCACTCGCTCCTGCTTGGTACATTCGAGTTGTGTTCCACAGTGGGGTGGAGAGAAAACAAAAATCTAGTTTACATTGTACGTTACACCCTTGAAATCCTCCACAGTCAGAGATGGGAGCTGGCTGGCGGTGACTGAGCCGGGCCCTCGGGGGACGTTGCTGACTCTCTGGTTGCCAGATGCTGTGCCAGGTCGCGGCAACGCCACCTCGACAGCAGCAGCAGGTGGCGGTTAGCGTTTGCCAACAAACTGCTGGCAGCGGCGCCGTGCTTACTTAGCCTCTGCCTCCAGAAAAGGCTTGGCAAGCGTGGATCCGCTGTGTTAGGAAGCTGATACGCCTACGAATAATGAGACAAAACAAAGCACCTCTCTTCTCCTAATATTTCACTCTTTTTGGACACTTTTCTGTCCGTCTCTCTGACAGCACGTCTGCAGATAAATTGAATTTCTCAACTACAAGGTGTTAAATGTCACTAAATTATCTCACATTTTTAAGGTCTTCATATCGTCACAACCATCTGTTTCTTTTTCCTTAATTTCAGAAAAAGTTAATCTCTTTATAGCCTGTATTTTTACTTTTTATTCTACTAACCTTTTACAGTCAAAGCTCTCTACTCTGAACCAGATTAACTCATGTGGTTGTGTGTCCTGAAAAGCCTGGAATTCTTTAAAGCAGCTTTTCCAATCCTGGAAGAATTCTTTTTAAAATGACAAATTCGACCATAATGTCCTTGAAAACATGATTCATCCTGGGGAAAAAAGGTCATTTCGAACCAAATGACTGGAGGAGAAAAGTCTATTTTCTGATTTCAACTTCAGTGAGTTGTTGTTACAGTTGTTTTTAAGTATCAGTAGGCCGGACTATAGGTCCTGTCCTCTCTGGGAATTTTCAGGAACACTGGGTCTCTCATGATGTAGGTTTGGTTTGAAGTTTGAGGCTGACACAACTCTCAGAAGTTCTTGATACAAAATATTAATATTTACATTTATATCAGCAAATAATTATGATGTCTACTGACTAGTAATGGCAGTGACTGTTTTTGCTTTTCATAATACATATAGGGAAATATTTGCTTTGTAGTTCAACTTAAAATCACATTTAGTTAACTTGATAGAGAGCTGATACTTTTTGAGAATAATGTTGTATTTGCATCTTAACTATACTGCACTTTGATTTTCAATTTCAACATCTTATGAGAAGAATACTGACTTCAAACATACATTGATCAAATACTATGTTGCCTGACTGCTAAAATCCACTGACTCCTCCCTAAAACCCACTGACTCCGGCGCGTTACAGCTGCGCCCCGCTTGCCGGAACTAATCGTGGCCATTATAGTCAGTGCTCGTGAGTCCACCAGATGCGGCCCCAGCACGTCCCAGAAGCGTCCTAGAAGCGACGCTCCGCTCCACAGAAAATAGGTAGCAGTTCTATTTTTGACGCAAGCCGCGTCAAGCAGCACAGAGCAGATCCAACCAGGCAGGAAGTCAGACACTGAACGGCATAGAGAATCAAAATAAAATAAAACACCCTGTGGTGACTCCCGATTGTAAAACAACAATAAACAAGGTTAAAACAAACACAAAAGGAAATCATTTAATTACGTAGCCTACTTAATCATAGTAGAAGCATAAAATGCTAACACTGATTACCAAATCAACAAAATTTAAACATGTCAGCAAAATCCGACAGGCAAAATGCTCTGATTCTGAAATGCTCCCTGTGGGAAATGCAGCCTGAAGTTGACGGAACGAAACGGGGTCACAGAGAGCCGTGAAGAAGGTAGAAGAAGCACGAAAATGACAAATTAATAACAAGTCAATAACATACGGGCAGGCTGCGCTGAAACACTTCTGAGACGCTTCCAGTGGACTTTGACGCAGAAAGCAGAGCTAAAAGAGAATTAATATTGGACTTAGATTCATCAGGTGACACAAACACGACTCCAAACAAATGATGATGTTGCTCTGTAACTGCTGGTCATGTAAATAAGTTTTTAACAATTCACCATATCAACTTAAAAGGCGATGAGATGTCAATGTTATGTTTACAGATTGTTTACAAAACCTCCGAATGGCCCCAAAAAATAAATGAATGCAGGTTTAAAATTAAGTTCTTTGAGCGCATGTGATTTAAGGTGACTCAGATGAGTGTTATCAACATGTGGATCAGCTTCTCTCTTCTCTCTCTCTTTAGCTGCAGGACAATAAGATGACATTTAAAAAACATTTTTTCAGTGAAGTAATCAGAAAGAGGATTGGATTTTTAAAGAAGTGGGAATGTCACCCTGTCCCCAGTGACGGTTCTGTTATTTATTTCAAATGTTTCTGAGAGTTTTCTGAAAAGTACTTAGATTTGAAAATAAATTTGGCACCACTTATATGTAAATAGAGAGACGTGTGTTCATACTGTAAGCAAGTGTTAATTTCCAGAGGAAATACAGAATACAAATGAGATATAAAGTAGGGCTGAGCATGTTAACGCGTTATTAATGCGTTCACGCATTAATTTATTAACGCCAACAATTATTTTATTGCACGTTAACGCAGTTTTTATTCTTATATTTATTATTTTGAAAGTCTTTTGCTTATTTGCTGTGAATACACATACAGTCAAACCCTGGGTCACAGGGGGGGGCGGGATGTTGATCAGCCTGCAGGGAGGCGTCAGCAGACTACGCTGAATGTGTGGGAGAAGCAGATAAACAAAAGCAAGACAAGCGATCAAACGCCACAGCGAAGCTGATAGCTACACACTGCATGCTGATTAGTGTTGGGGAAGATGTCGGTCTTTGGATAGTAACCATGGCAACGGCTTCTGTGCGCTACACAGCTGTAGCCTGTTTAACTTTATTTAAAATTATACGCTACATGACTTTACCCGACAGGCCTTCATCTAGTTTTGCGGGGATGCTCTGCTGTGCGAATTCCCTCCTGTTGGTGTCCTGTTTAGTAAACAGAAATAGATTCTGGAAACTCACAAACAGCGAGGATCAGTCTCTCTTCCAGTGATTTGTCTCACACAAAAAGTTCAAGACAATTCAACTTCGGTAGCGAGCGAGCGTGTGTGTTTCTGCTGATTCCTGTTCAGAAAAAAAACAAGAAGAGATTTGTATATGTTGCTCAGAAGGTGTCTGTAATGATGTTCTGATTGTGGCTCTGGACTCTACCTTTTATCTAGCTTGTTAAAACAAGTTAATGTCCTGGCAGAGACACATAGATTAGGTTTAATATTTGATTTGATTACATTAAGGTTTAAGTTGAGATTTTATTGCACTTTTTTATGTATATAGACTTTAGAATTCAGTTTTCATTATGCGACTAACAATGCACAGAAAATCATGCAATTAATCGCGATTAAAAAATTTTAATCATTGCCCAGCACTAATATAAACTGAAGTTGTCCTCTCAATACATCACAGTTATTAAAAAAACATCTTTCAGCTGCTTCTATTTGTGCCACCTGTCGGCTGAAATCTTCCTGCCTGATTTCTGCTAAAAATTGCTCCTTAATTTCATCATATTTGGTGTAAAAACTCTGGTGTCTGCAAACACACCATCATGCTGCCTTCAGGCTGCTCAGATTCATAATAACAACCAGATGCACTGAAGCGGACCGACACTCCACACGTATAAATTCACATTTCAAGGAAAGAAAACAACCCACCCAATAATTCAGCAGTGTCATAAACACATTCATACATATGGACGAATCGCCTGCAACGGCTGTTGGAGCTGAGCAGCAAATGGCCGTCTCTTGGTTATTGGCTCTGCTTACGGGGCCTTGGGGTGCCATCAAAGATTTAGGTCAGCCATGGGCAGCTTCCCCGATCCAGGAGCATACAGTCACCGCGGAGATGAAGACGCCGCCGGGTCAACTGCTCATCGACCGGGAAGCTGAGATGGTTGGACTGGAAAACAAAATAGAGACGTCCCCGGTGTCTCAGTGAGGATCTAGAACTCCCAGACTGGAGCTCCCGCTCAAAAACCTTATGTATTAATTTATTCATGTGTTGCGTGATAAGGGATGGATGCTGTATGCAGACACACACGCACACACACACACACACAGGTCTGGAGTTAAAACACACACCATGTCACTGCAACAAATCACATTAGACTCCAACAAACGTAGAAGAAGTATGAAGATATTTTACGTTACCGTTTCTCTGTCAAGTCGAGTCAATTTTATTTATACAGCCCAATATCACAAATTACAAATTTGCCCTGAAGGTGCTTTTCAATCTGTACAGCAACACAACTATGAACAATCTGATAAAAATGTCCCCATGCTTAATATCCTCTTAATATGACAGCACTACTTCTTTTTCTTAGACCAAATGTTCTATGTATGTTTCCTCTTTCTGCTGATAGCTACTGATGCTATAGAGAGGCTCCCCTGTAAAGTAGGTGTCGTGAGAGACAAATGTTTTTTGATCCTGTTTGAATTGTGCCATGAATTACATGTATGGTAAATGGACTGTACTGTACAGCACCAACCGCTCAAAGCGCTTTTCACTACTTGTCACATTCACACACTGATGGCAGTGGCTACCATGCAAGGTGCCAACTGCTCGTCAGAAAGAAATGAATCATTCACACACTGATGGCACAGCCATCAGGTGCAATTTGGGGTTCAGTATTTTGCCCAAAGACACTTCAACATGTGGGCTGGAGGAGCCGGGGATTGGAACGACTTTCTGATTAGCAGGCAACCCTCTTAACCTCTAAGCCACAGTTGCCCCATATGCCCACATAGAATGTTTGTCAATTTCTATCAACGTCATAATAAGTTCCTGTTTTAACCCTTGTGTTGTCTTCCCGTCGACCATGCACTTTTTGTCCACAAGTGGAACAAATTTGAATAAAATACCCACAATTCAGTGAAAGTACTGATCATTTTGTTTGTTTGTTTAGAGCGTATTGTGGAACCATCCGTGTAATTTTGGTGTAATTTCATGAAAGAAAACCATATTTTTCATACAAAACAATTTGAAAATAGGTCAAATTTGACCCGAAGACAAAAGTGAAGTGCCATTTAGTTTAGTGTGAAACCGCTCAGTGAACTACACCTCTCAACTACATGTTAGGAGCTGCAGCTGTGCTAAAACATTTAGTCAATTCTGGGAGAGAGCTAGCATGCAGGACGAGCTCCTTAAGGTTTCAGTGAGTGTAAACAAAGTGCAATGTCCAACATGTCCTCATACCTAAACCACAAAATAGGCCAATTGTCCTAAAGCATCATATACAACTGTTTCCAAAAACGGAGTCAGTCCACTGACAGGCGTGTTCGACCTCCTGGATGTTATGTAAGTCATGCAATCTAAGTCACATGACGTTTAACACGTGTTAAAAATTGTGAGATGGTTGTATTTTGTTTATGCAACAATACTACCTGGTTAGGTTTAGGAAAAGATTGTGATGTGGGTTAAAGAGTCAGCTATGATTTTGTTTTCCCCCACATGGAACTTGAGCCTTGGTCTCCTGAGTGAAAGTCCTGAGTTAACTTGACACAACCATGATTGATTGAGACATTGTAAAAATGGACTCAGGGTCTCTCTCCTTCTGTAGCTTCCTGCCTCTGGAGCTGCAGAGTCTGGATGTGTGGTTGCGGGCCGCCTACTGCCCCCGTGTTCCTGCTCGACAGCCGCTGCTTCAATTATTATTATTATTAATCCTATTAGTATTCTCATTATATTTGCTATCAGTATTATTACTATTACTCACTGTCAGTGACATTTGTATTTTTACCACTACCATTACTATTATTTTACATCTGTATGCGGAAGTTGCGTTTGGCAACTGTGAGTTCTTTCTTCTCCTGAGTCTCCCAAGTCCCACAGAAAATGAAAAAGTGTTAACGTTCTGTCCCAATTCTATGGCTGCCCATTCCATCACATACTCACCTCACAGTACTGTATCCTGGATGTCTTGTGCATATGTGTATGTATGTATGTATGGATGTCCCCAAAATTCAGCCTGACACATATTTGCTCTCTTTGGAAACTTTGCGACTTCCACTATTTTACATTCTGGTCACAAAGTTTCCAATATTTGAAAGTGTAATGAAGGACTCACTGAGGGAACCAGCAGGACTGCAGAGGTTTAGGACAGCAGTAAAATAATAAAAATATGGGATACTAAAGTTGATGATAAGTTCTAATGTAAATCAGAGCTTTGAGAATTGAGTAAGGAAAGAGTATTAATCGAAACTAATCCAAATATACACTAAATTCTGACCGCAAAATCATGAGTATAATCCAATCTAATACCAAAGCCCAGTTTAAAAAGTCAAACTTTTAGGCTTAAAATTGTTTTTGCCACCATGTCAGAAGAGTTGAATCAACTCTCCCGCCATTTTTGAGACTGTTGAATTAGATTTAATCAGTAAAGTGCAAAAAAAGTCTCTATTTAGTCAGGATTTATATCTTAAAGCTTTTGCATGCTGGGTTTGAACTGAAATTTGGTGGAAAAGTGCAAATAATCTAAGTTTTGCTCAGGAACAATGCACACAGCAGCAATGATTTCATACATCTTCAAGAAAAACATGTTCAAAGTTTTAATAATATATCCTCAGGAAGTCACACTGAATCTAAAACTATGTGTAGCATGTGGTCAGATTTAAGTGAGAATAAGTAGTTCAATTTTTGACTCTAGTACCTTAATTGCCTCCATGAGATGTGTGTCACAGACACTGCTACAACAATTGACCATGTTAGTTTGTAGGGCAAATCATCGGGACCAACCACAGTGACTAACTTCTTTTGTTTTAAGAACACCTGCATGCACCTAACCCTTTCACCTCAAGGCAAGGTAAGTTTATCTGTACAGCACATTTCAGCAACAACGCTGTTGGAGCAATAATAAGTTTATTCATATTAAGTCATTAATTCATGGAATTAAAACAAAGGATTTGTATTTAACCATTATTTCTATTGAAATTTTCGATCATGAAATTTAGACTAGAATTTTAAATCTGCAATTTTTTTTAAACTAATGTCGGGTAAAGGAAGACAGAAAGACATTAGTAACCACATTGTGGCCATATTATTAGAACATTTTAAGTTCACAGGTTCTGTTAAATGTCAACCACGGAGATGTAGATGAGATTTCCCATCTCTCACACCAGTCAAACCTTGAACGATATTTACTTCCGCTTATTCACGATCATCGCTGTGAATCCAGATTGTTTGCGCTACAATCTTGGTAAAAGCAGTCAAAAGAGCGGAGAACTATAATAGAGATTCTACTCGGCCACTTGGTCAGACAGAGGAGAAACCAACTGAGTTTCAAAAGCAAGGGATATCTGATTCTAGCAAAGCCTTTCCCCGAAAACAGGACAGTAAATTTCACAGTGCAGTGTAAAATATTAATAATAATAATAATCTTTATTTGTAGAGCACTTTTCAAAAACAAGTTACAAAGTGCTTTAACAAGCATAAAGACAATAATACCCAAATACAAGATAAAAGCATGAAAACATTGAAAAGACTAAAATACACGTTTAAGATAAATATAAAATTAGTAAAATACAATAAAATAAAAGGGATAAAATAAAGTCAAATAAGATCGGGAAAGGCTCTCTTATAAAAGTATGTTTTAAGAAGGGACTTAAAAGAGTTCACTGACTCAGCCGACCTGATTTCCTCGGGCAGGCTGTTCCAGAGCCTCGGGGCCCTGACAGCAAACGCTCTGTCCCCTTTAGTTTTCAGTCGAGACTCTGGAACAGACAACAGACCTCTGCCCGAGGATCTCAAGGTGCGTTAATAAACTAAATGGAAAATGAAAACAGATCATTGTCTTGCCTCGTGTCTCTCCCTCTCAGTTTGAAAACCCGTGGAGGGAATTTCACAGCCTGACAATGTTTTTTAATTGTTGACAGAGGCACAAAAAAAGACCTGTTCCTGTTATTTACTTTTATCTAGAGGGCAATGGTTGTTACGCATGTCCTGGGTTGTCAATTACAAGATAAAAAAAGATGTTGATTGCACTGAAGTTCTCAGTATACAGTTACATTAACTCCCTCTGAAACCACAAACTGTCAGTCTTACATTTCTGTTTGTGTACAAATTAAACAACTGAGATGTGTGTTAGTAAGTGAGCTTTAGAGGTGCATTTCTTAACTGTTTCTCCCTGCTGCTGGCTAACTTCCTCACAAATCTGTAAATAGGTGTATTTCTCAATGTTGAACTATTCCTTTAAATAGAGCAGCTACAGTCTCCTCTTGTAATGTTACCTCTGTATGGCTTGTAAACACGAGTAGGACAAACCACGACTGTACCTGATCTCCCTACATTGGCTGAACTATTTTCTAGTTTTAAGAAAAAAAAATCTCTTGTATATGTGACTAAAGAGTGCACGTTTTGTTGTTGGATCATTGAAGCATCTTTCTCTTTCTTCCTTCCTCTCTCTCAGCTGTAGGACTCCTCTCAGTCCTTGGTATAATCATCCTGTCACTGATGACTGAGGCGTCATTTAGCCGAGTGTTTTCCGGGGAGATTCCCTGTGGTTAATTCCATCAGTCACACCGTTAGATTTCCCTGCAGCTCTTCTCGCTTTGGAGGAGCCGGAATATGAAGAACGCAGCAGCGAATCAGATTCCGTCTCGGGGGAAACGACTCAGATGCTCTGCTGTGACCGCTAAACCTTAAAACCACAAACTGAATATTGGAATATTTTAGTCCAAATGGAAAAGCTTCCATCTCTCACAGTGACTCCCTTCACATTTCATAGGTATTTAGCTAACAGCCTCATCTTGAATCACTTTCAGAATAATTAAGTGTAAACAGCAGAGTCAGTCCCTCTTTGTGCAAAACCCAACCAAGCATTGCTAAAGAGGAGAGAGCTGTGTGGACCATCACTAGACCAAATCAAAACCCAGAACTCATCGCACTCATTTGGCTTTCAGTTCAGGAAGATAATTTCACCTGATGAGATTTCTTAAATTACATGTGGCTGCACAGCTGTTCTACCTTGAAAAGAGACCAAAAGATCAGCAATTCCTATCTCTGTGCATTTAATCTAGTGACACTGTCAACTTAAAAACTCTTAAATGAAGCATCAAATGCGTATTAGACTATACAGTGAGAGTAAACATCAACTTACCATCAGATGCTGCATAATCACTTCACAAGTAAGTAAGTTGAAATGTAGGTAGGTAACATTTGCTTCTGTTTCTAGATGGCTGGTTTGGCATTTTGGCTGTCGCTGTGTTGTTTTGTTATTGGAACCAGAAGTCACCGTATTTGGACGAGAGCGGCACTGGGGAGGGGCATGCATTACTACGCCTGACAGGTCGCCGTGGTAGCGACTTGTCAATCACAAGGTAGCCATGCCCTAAATCATCCCCTAATTTATTGTGTATTTTATTCTAAATGGGACAATAATTTACAAAATGAACATCATGCACTGAACAAGATATAAAACCATAATCTCATTAGTAAAGTGTTTACTGAGGTAATAAATCAAGTGAAAGGTGGTGTCATAGACTTCTATACAATTGGACTTCTTTTTGCAACCAGTGGCCATTACAAAGAATGCAGGTTTCAAGGCACTTCATCTTTCAGACATGGAGGTTCCCACTTGGTTTTGTATGACAAAGGAATTTAAAAATGGGCCGAGAGGTTGTCTTTTTGATCATTTATCCAACTGACTCGATCGGAGCTGGAGAGGGACGTTACAAGGTTACATCTTCAATAAAAGGACCAAAGCTTTAAGCGGTGTGTTGTTGGACTGTTTCTACAAGGATGTGTAGCTGAGACCATTCATGATGGTATGAACCTGTAGCCTGCAGCAGAGATGAGCAGCGGGCTCGAGGTCTGGTAGGCCAACTTCTTTCTAATTCTTTTTTTTTACTTTTTCAGACCCCAGCTGACGCTGACTCAAGTGACGTCATTTGAGGTCATTTATCAGACTTCACACAGCTCCTCAGGAGACACTAAAGGCATTATACTACTTTTATCCCTTACTGTATGACCTGTAAACAGACTTTGATGCCATCATGTTCATAAACTGTAAATTGTCGGCAGGAGCAGTTACAAGATGTCACGATAGGATGATCAGAATTCTCTTGTATTGATTGCTTCCTTCCTTCCCTAGGTATCTACCCCATTGATGTGATATGTACTGTGAGCTCTTACTAGTATTTATTGCTGCTCTTACTAGTGTGTATTGTCAGTTGTAGAAATGTATTTGATGCTCTGTTGATGTTTGGTAGTGTGATGTTGTTGCGCTATGGTGAGGACAGGAATCTGTACATTTCAGTATATATTGTAACACAGGGTTTTATTTTGAAGGATGCAGTTAATATCTCCGGTATGATGTTTTTATTTTTATTTATATCAAACATTATGGAACTTTTCATGAATGTGTTTACGTTTATAATGGTCTTTACGTGACGGGGATATTTCCTTCCTAAGAGGAAATGTTAGAGTTTTACCACGGGAAGTATAGTGGACACTTTATTTTGCTTACCGCACTTCGGTTGACGTCTGTTCTCTGGGAAGGTTCGCCATTACGTTGCTCCTTCTATTTACATTTTATTTGGTTGTAAATAGTGAAGTTAAGTCACTGAACCCACTTGAAAAATGTCCTTGTTTACATTGTTACGTTATGGAGTTAATTTTCTTGCTTGCATGTCTAAACTTGCTAAGGAAGGAGAAGTCAGCTTGTGTGTGTGTGTGTGTCGTGAGGCTATTTTGTGACTTGCTCTGCTAGAGTGTGCTTTGGAGAGTGACTCTTACTAGCATGAAGCATTTAGTGATTTTACTCATGATGTCACGCAGCAGCTGAGAGCATGTACGCGAGGGAAACTCTGTGAAAGTTTTGTTTCTCCACAATTACAGACCTGTTGCTGCTGTTGTAGCTGCTAGTGAATAAATTGCACCAAAATAATACTGAGACGTGTGTCCTGGCTTACTATACAACACAACGCAGAGTCAGACCCACTACAGATGCTTGTATGTTTTTCCTCAAATGTAAAAGTGTCTGCCAAATGAGTAAATGTAATGTAATGTAATGTAACCTCGCTGTGGGCAGTTTTTACAGGAAAGGATTCTGTTCTGTTAAACATTATATTACTTGTAGCAACTATTAAATTACACAGCTCTTTAGCGATCTGTGACTGAGGAATATTGTCAAGCACCTCTTATCTACTCTCTAGCTGCTCTTGCTGGACAATCAACTTTCTTATATTTTGTGACTGTTGTTTTCAATTTGGGTTAATTAGATGATAAATAATTATTTTCCATGGTTTTGTTCAGACAAAGCTATACTAGTGGAACTACACCCCTACATAGCAGCTAATGCCCCCAGTTGGACTCATCTAGCCTGAGGTACTTTAAGGTGTTTCTGATGGGAATATATTTGACAGTTGCCACCGAAGTACAAGCCATTTAAACATATTCAAGAGTCTACATGTCAAATTTCATTTCTATACGTGAATATTTACATGTGTAATTACCAGAGATGGAGACTCGAGTGGCACTTAAGTCGCACACACAGTGACTTGAGACTTGACTCGTCCTCAACAGAATTGAATCTCGACTCCAACGAGAGATTATGGACTCGTGAACGTCATTCCCTCCCTTATTAATATACATAACCTTACACAACCGGTGCATGCGGCCACAGATGACTGTAAGCTGCAGCAACAACAGCCAGCACACCTGCAGCTGCAGCTATGCCATTTGTCAGAAGCTTTGGCTATATAGTTTTTCATACTCCATGGCAATAGTCAATAAATCAATGCTGATATTATATAATATATCAACAGATAAAGGAGTCTGGGTGGCATTCAGCAAATGATAGAAGGCTCATTACAACCAGAAGACACTTTGGACTTGACTTGGACTTTAGCTCAAAGATGTGAGACTTGACTTAGACATGCAAAAACTGACTTGTGAGCATGTCTTGCTTTGATGAGAGAAAGCAGTAAGAGCACTTAAATCGCTCTGCCTCCCCTTTAAAAGTATGTCTGTATTTTCACTGTGCTCATGAAGCCATGCAGTCCCATGAGTGCATTTCGTAGTTAGCTTTACACTGTTTTGCTTGGTTAATAAAAATAAAGGTTTAGTAAAAAGTAACGTGAATGTTTAAAACAATATTTGGTTAGAAAGAATAAGTAAATCAGTAAAATATCTGAAAACATTACATAATCATTTAAATGAGTAGTTATATGAAATTTTAATAATATTAAGTACTGTTCTGTACTTCCTATGGGGACTTATTGTGTTAATGACCTGTTGAAATTATGATTCTCTTGGCGTGCAAGTATCAAAAATAAAACCAATTGATCCAATCAAATTACAGCGCTTCGTGGGCAGATTCGTGCATTGCATTTCTACAGATCAAGTCTACACCAAAAAGCATTGCAGGTTTGTTTGAATTGTTGCAGCAACAGTTTGTATGTGAGGATTACAGTGTAAAACTGGATTTCAGCAGTTGTACTCGGGGATTTTCTCTGTCATGTTAACACTCTCAGATCACTACATCAGTGCTAACAGTGCAGCTGGCGATCAGCTCTGCGATGTAGCTGTTATCTGAGCTGCTGCTATCTGCTGTCGGCTTCCTGACTTTACCCCTTATCTCCTGACTCGCCCCGTCTTTCTCCATGACTCTTCCACTCCCTCATTTTTTCCAGATTACTCTCCGTCTGTTTCTTCCTGCTGTCAGAGGACGAGGCAGTAAATGAGATTAGTGATGGTGGCTGAGGGAAGCCCTGGCCTGAGGCTCTGCGGGCTTTCCAGACGTTTTTGTTTTTCGGGTGAAGTGACGAAGTGAACGAGACATTCAGTCAGTCAGGGAGGAAGACAAAAGGCAGAACAAGCCTTCCTCTGTCCACCCAGCTGGCATACAACACGCATCGGTCACGGTCTCATTTTGAAATGACGACTTGCACAGAATCCAATTTCATGACGCTATTACAATAAAAGAAAATACAAAATAAAAGCTTCTCCTCGGCCGGCATGAACTCAGCCGATGTCTTCATTTACCTCTCCAGCAGCGACACTGCACATACAGATTTATGCCTTCATGAATAAACGAATACATAAATAACGCAGATAGCATGAATTATTCAAATCCTCCAGCAACGATGTAGGTGGGAGTGGAAGCTAACCAGCTCTGACAAGAGACTCACACGGGGAAAAGTAATAAAGGTTCAAATAACCTCGGTGGGTCTGCAATCACTTTGGTTTAATCCGAAGATGCTGAGTGTGTTTCTTGCAGCAGACATGTTTTTATGAGACTGTTCTGTTGTTGTTGCACCGTTGCTTCTGCTGTCTCATTTTAAAAGGGAAACTCTACTTTTTTTCCAGCTAATTTAGGAGCTTTTCCATCACTTTTATATTAACCTTAAGATGTCACACTGTGTTCTCCTTTTTCTTTCTCTGACATCTTAGGCCGTTAATAACTGATGTACAGTTTGAGCTTAAAACACAACACAAACTTTCAAATCTTTATTGTCTTTTGAATGTCTTCATTTTGATTTAGACGAGCAAAAAACCCCAAAAGAATGCCTTACATGAAGCTACAGTGTCATGTCAATCTGGATTTATGCTTCAGCAGAAATAAATATACAGTATAGTAGATAATGTAGCTGAATATGAGCAAGAGGAAAAGTAATGTAACCTGATTGTTTTTCTTTTGGATCATGTCACATTAAAAGAAAAAGGTCCTTAGTTATGTGATCAGATGTAACAATGTTTGTGCTCGTAACATTTTAAATGAAATTTAGTCTGCGTTAGCTAGACTATATGCCTCTATGACAAAAAGCTAACCTAGTTATTATATAATTATTAAGTGTTAGTTTACTATAATAGACTTGGGGACATGGATATAACATTAAAATGGAAGAGGATAGGCGACCTCGGAGGGAAGTTTTTTTTGTAGGAATTTAGATAATTTGAGACTATAATTAATTGGAGGTTGCTTAAACGTTTGAGTTGTCATTCAGAGAAGCATTGCGGGACATTCCCGATTACCTGGCAGGTAGGTAATCGGGGAATGTCCCGCAATGCTTCTCTTGTTTGTCCAATTGCAGTCATAAATATTCCTGACTTCAGCACCTTTTTCTTTGTATTTAGAAATCGGAACAAATATGGGTTCTTGTGACGAGAGCAGAACATTTTGTTTTTGCTTTGGTTCCAATAATTTATACCAGCTGGAATGAGGAGCAATGCCAGAACTAATGCTAATCCTTTCCAAGAATCTGGGGAGGTTCAGGATCCACATGGAGGAAGATGATGTAGCCTCTTCCCTTAACACAGGTCAGACCATCATCAGAGTAAGTTTATGCTAACTGGTTTCTGACAACACATTCGCACTCCCGACTCGTCACATGTGGATGCTTGGTCAAGACCCCTTGGCATCGCTTTTTCACTGCCTGGTTACTCCGCGGTCAAGTTCGCAACAGTTAGTAACAATACATATGCAACTTCTGGTGAGACTTTCAAAATAAAACGTCAATGTTGCAAAACATCGTTATTTCGAAAATGCCACAATGTTAAAGTTGTGAAATATTGCAATTTGGTTAGATTTAGGCAACAAAAGTCAACCCGATCGCATCTCATGTGTGTGTATTGTACACAAAATGGCGATTTTGCGTGTATATGATACGCTGCAGTTTGCAATAGCGTTGCAACACAAAGGAGGCTAACCCTACATGATAGCACTGCCGACGTGCACAGCTGTAGGTTTAGGGTCGATATTCATATATTTACTGACTTAGGTTTAGGCACTAACTAAAGCCATGGTTGAGGTTAGGGGGGCACTGTCAACTCCTTAAACAAAAACATCGCTAACTAGCTAGCTAGTGACCCCGGGGCGTCACATACAAATGCGGCCTGGATGCGTCTCATACACACGTACCTGGGGGGCGTCCACTATACACACAAAATCGCTGTTTTGCGTACAATAGCGGGGGTGATAATGGGTTCAATTCCCCACTGTGACACATCCACCAATGTGTCCCTGATCTGACATAATTAGCTGTTGTAAGCAACAGCTAAATGAATAAATGTAAATGTAATGCAACAGGGCATTGAACTATGATGCTGTGGGAATCCCGTTAAAAACTGACACCAATGGGTCTCGACCATTTGGCCATGTGTGAACAGCTTGTTTCTGAAGAGCGTACAGTTTACAATCACAATGTTTGTCCACGTCTGTGCAGTGACATCCCAGGCTAAAAGAATGACCTGGCCTTCACATTACACATGATGGATCAGTATGACTCTCTGTACTCCGAGAACTTTGCTGTAGAGGCGAGAGAACAAGCTCAGGCAGCTGAACCTAGACTATTAGTGGACACTGGAGAAGCAGAGAATCTGTTCGGTGGAACTTTGTTTCCTTACCCTCATCACTGGCCAGGCAGTCAACCAGAGGGAGATGTGGTTCTGTCACAGACCAGCCAAAACCAGACAGAACAGATCATCTTCCAACACCTGTTTGGGCTCCTGAAGCCAACCAGATTGCCAGATGTTTGTGTTTCATGATGTCTGTACACTACAGCTGGGTGCCTACACCAACAGCTTTGTGGAGAAAAAGCAAGTGACAGCGGGTCACAGAAGACATGCATCTTTTCTTGATGTTGTCTTTATGAAGCGCCTGTAGCAGGAACTGTTGGTTTTCTTATGTGTGTTTTCTGTGGAACATAAGCATTCGTATGTATTCAGTCTGAAGCTGAAAGGAAACGGACAGGTGACATAAAATGAGCATGCCACAATTTTCTAAAGGAAACTTACTTGAGCGCCTTACAAGAAAGAGAGAGTCAAGAAAGGATTTTTCTCATGACTCCTCCTCGTCAGTGACCACGCAAAGCAGAATTTACCTGATCCTCTACTGACTGTGGGACTCAAACACAAAGGTAAAACCTAAGACATGAATTATTTTCCCCTTTGACTTAAACTTTAGTACAACTTGCTGTGGCCCTTCAGTCCTAACAGAAGAAGACTGAAAAAAGAAAGAAAATGGGAAAAGCTCTTTGAGATGTTTGAATTATCCGTAGTGGCTTACTTGAATTTTGCAGAATGTAATAATTGTACTCAATTTAAATTGCATTTTCACTGCTGAAATTAGTCATTTAGACGGGAATTGCAAATTCAGCTGAAGGGTGTATCATAAATGTTACCCCCAAATTAATAAAAATCCAACACACAGAGTGGACGTTTGGGTCAGCCCCTATAAAAAAACCCCCATTATGTTAGGGCCGACCATAGCAGCCACCACTGAACAGAAAACACAATCACTGGAGCCTAAAATATTCATCATGCATTTCTCTGAAGAAGAGCAGACACAAGAAGAAGACAGCACACAGACATTTTACTGAAGAGTAAAGAAGCCAAAGACTGTGACCCAGAAAGGCCAGTTATAATGCAAAGGTCAAAGATCAGCGTCTTCTTTTTTTATGGTATTTCTGAACAGCTAACTTGCTGTTGAAAACAGGAAAAATGTACTCAAAAAGAGTTTCTCTTGAGAAGACATAAGATATGAATATGTATTTCTTTATTAGTTCAGATGTACTTTTTGACATCAAACTCTGGCCCATAAAGAAGCTTGTTAAGTGGCACAGTGGCCATGAATATCAACACAATAATCACAGAAACTTTCAATTCAGGAAAACCAATCAGGCTTTTTTAATGTCAGAACGGGGGAAAGCTTCATTTCAGTTCATTAGTCTGACTGGTTGTTAATGTGAAAGCTGAACCCATGACTTTTTTTTTTCCCTGCTAAAATTACAAATCAGTTCGCTGGCAGCTCCGAGCAGCAGTTTAATCTCAAGGCCCCTGATGGCCAAATGAAAGCCTCTCGCTCCTTCTTCTTTAATACACCTCCTGTTTGGTACAAAAATACTCTCATCAACAATAGCCCGTATTGTGCAAACTGCCACTTGAACTCCAAGAAGAGCGGCCCTTTTCTTTTTTTATACATTTTTCATCCAATCAGGGAAAGCGGCTGTGAGCAGAGCTGTCGGCTGTCTGATGAAAGACAGCGTCTGCAGCAATCACTTGGACATCTGCCGCTGCTTTGAGGCGAGTCATTGTCTGCTCCGTGTGTCCGTCCACTCCAGACGATCGCCACGGGCTATGAGCCGGCCTCAGCTGTCAGAGATGAGCTCTCGACGTACAAGGAGGGAACTGTTCGGCGGGGAGGAATCTGCTCGGTGGAAATCGATGAAACTGGGGGGGATTTGTTGACGGTGGGTGGGATAGAGGAGGGAGGTCTGGGGACCACCATGGGCTCGCCAGATGATGCTGCTGCTGGAGGGAAAACACTCACCAGGAAAGAATGGTGGTTTCTAAGAAGTTACTGTAAAATGTGTTATGTTGTAAGTCTTATTTTATATTCTAATGCCTATCAAAGTCTCAAACAACAAAGAAAGTGAAAGAAGGGTGTAAAGATGTCAACTGGTGTGTGGAGGAAAAAAGAACATTTGGATTTTTGATCCCTTTGTTTAATCCAAATCAAAAGTGAACACATTTGCATTACTCCAAATGTAACTTGATAAACCGATTCAAACACTTCAGCTCTATGTAATAAAGATGTTATGTAATAACATGTCGTGTAATAGATCCATCCTTTCACAAAGGTACGCAGGAGTAATTAATCCGCTTTTTTTTTTTTTATTCCAACAGAAATTAATTCAATGTAATTTTTCACTGCATAATTATACATTTAAAAAACATATTCTCAGATTTTATTTGAAGTTATGCTGTGCCTTGCAGAAATGACCAGTTTAGAACACCTGAAGCCAACTAGACACGGTTTAAAAGATAATCTATTCTCATGATTAGTGTGTACCATAAACCTCATAGATCTTTTTTAATTTTCAGTTTTAATTAAGCACTTTGCAGCTTTATTTTCAGTGAAGCTGCAAATTATGGTGGTTTATTTAGCAGCAACAGTTGTATTTGTATTCTGATCTTATGTTCACTACTAAATCTTGTCATAGTTTCCTGGTTTTACAAGGTTTCACTCGAAAATGCTCGGATAAAAAAACACACACTTATCTTTATTTTCACGTATATACACTCACACACACATATATATAAATATGCCACAAGAAGATGTTACATTGTGCACCAGAGTCCCTCTCAGTATACGCATGTGTAATAGGTGTCATGTCCCCATCACTTTTTGAAAGCATAATTTGTTAAATTTTGCTGTGGAAAGTTGCTTGCACCAAGAAATGTTAAATAACAAATGAAAAATATGAGAAAGCTTTATTTGCACAATAAGAAAACATGCAATGTGATTTAAATATAGAAGAAACAAACGCGCATTGTCTAAGACAGTACAAGTTTAGCGACAAAAAAAGCTTCTGATTACTGCGTTATATTCCATTATATTTTTATATTTGAATTCTCACCTGCCACCTGAATTTGTGATGTTTCATTATATGAAGGGAGTCATTTACACCATAAATTGGTGCAGGACATTTAAGAGTTTAATCCTCAAAATTTTCTGGGGGAAGACCCCCAGACCCCTACTCATATATTTTGTCATTGAATATTGCTTCAAAATTCTGTGAAAATATTTTCTTATTTATATCTTCTATTCTTCGTCTCGTTCTCGTGACCATAGTTCTTCAACACTCCCCTAATCTCAGACCTCATGTCCCCACCACTTTTCATCACAAAGTGACGCCCTTCGTATGTGTATATAGAGAATATTTATTAAGCAGTGTGTTTGTGCTGTAAATGGTACTTTAAAAAAATCAGTTTCACCCAGATTGTGGATATTTTAAAACCATTTGAAATTCTCAGTTTTTTTATACTACATTTTTTTAAATAAAGAGCACTTATTATGGGTTGCAAGTATGAAAAGGGAATTCTATAATATGTGTATAAGTCTTGTACGGTGTTGTAAAGAGAACAGAGAAGAAGACAATTTCATATATATAGCACATTTTATTACACAAGAACTCAATGTTTTTTTTATATTAAAGCACAATTTGCAGTTACATAAAATAACTTTATATAAGTTATATACTAAATAAAAAATATAAACTAAATAAAGTTATATAATATAACACACACACACACTCTAACTAATCATAAGCCTGAGAAAACAGAAAGTTGTCTGTTTACTGTTGAATGTTGATCTCAGGTCACCATTAAAGGATATGAAGCCACCCAGTCTGGAACAACACAAGGGCACATTTTTGTGGAGGGGCACCATTCCACCCCACGCAGGGGGAGGCGAGGGATTCATTTTTATAGTAGCGGTAACATGGGCTTTATTTTATGTTCCGACGAACACAGAACACAGTTTCGTAGGTGTGACACAGCTAGGTATCATAACCTTGCTGCTCCGTTACACCCACCCGGTGGTTGATAAGGAGACAAAGACACAATGTGTAATAGGTAAAATATAAAATATGATGTACCAAATGCCTGCTTTGTTTCATCAAAAGGGTTTCTTTTTTAAAACACTTGTGTTGCAATCATGGGGGCTTACTCATAATTACCATTATCCAATACAGCAATCTGAATATGGAAAATTCTCAATGGGAAGTGAACTAATTTTAATTTTCATCAGTGATTTGTAATGTTAAGACACAAATTATTACATACTAATTTGAGGGAACAATGACAAAAAATTGTGATAAACATTATCCCTTTGACCAGGCTGCATATTTTTGAGTATGTATTTGGTTAATCATTTCACACAGTGGTACTTGCTGTTGATGGTTGCATTAATTAGCCGAGCTGTCGTCCACCCACGGCCAGTACGAGAACAGGAAGCCACTTAAAATCAACAGGCAGCATTCAGCAGCGCCTACATTCATTCTAACACGCATCCAAGCATTTAAGCCAACATCACTGCCCGGTTAAAGATCCAACAACAGCCTGTTGTCATGTTAAATTACACTTGTTTACTGAAAACAAGTAAACGCTTGTCAGGAGTTAAATAATAAGGATTTAATTTGAAGCCACATTCATTATTTTCTTCCACATTCACTGTAACTGTAACTGTGTCAACACAGAAATCAAAAGGACTGAAGCTGCTTTTCTTTTTTGCTTGTTTAAGTTTATTAACATCAACTCTTTGTTACACCTACTCTCAACATCTCCAAAACACGCGGTCACGTATGTGTTTTTTAGCCTTGTTATAGGTGTAGAATTTGGTTTAGACATTTATGATGACCTCAGAATCCTCCGATTTTTCATCTAGTGCCGTCATGTGGTCAGCAGTTTAGTTTGTCTAATACTTTGGTTTATAACCAAGTGCCTTCAAAGCTAATGACACTGATTGTAGCCTACTTTGTTTAGTGCTAGCATGTATTAGCATGCTAACACACTAAGCTAATATGGTGAGTTAGAGTTTAACAGAGTATGCTACTCCATAGTCCTTTCATTATTGTGTATTAGTGTACTAGCGTGGTATTTTGTTTTTCGGATTCTCAATGGTATATACCAGGGGTCGGCAAATAAGTCTGGCATCTGGCTTTTTTTTCAAGCCGTTACATGGCGGGTCCAAACATTGCAAATTATTTCAACTCCTTGGAAACTCATGTGTACATTTAACTCTAAGTCTCTAATATGCAGGACTCCCTTTGGGAAGGTTGCATACTGCTAACATTTTTTTTTCTCCCTTGTTAAACAAATTGGTTGTAAGGACAATTTTGCACAAGCTCACGATAAAGCATGTGCTGCAGTGATGCGTGCGCATCCCGCCATTTGATCCGCATTCATAAACCTTTGGACGCATTTTCATTTCCCCGAATAAATTCAGGGGAATCCAATCACACGTTTACTAACGGCTGTTTTAGTGGTGCGTCACGCACGGCAGAGACTCTTTTTAATGCCCTTTAGAACTTTTCAAAGTAAAAGCCCTCAAACTCGACATAAAGCATGGCTGCAAAAAGCTTTTATTTTGGAGGCACAATCACTTAAGAGGAAGTGACTGTGTGAGTAACTGTAGCTGTCATGACTGAGATCTATTTCAACACCTGCCACTATCAATTTATATATTTTATTTATTTATTTATTTATTATCAAAGCAGTCTGGCCGCGGGTCAGATATTATTGCTGGTGGGCCACCTATTGCCGACCACGGCAATATATACTCTTTGTTCGTGTAAACTTGCATTTGTATGTGTTGTGTACTTACCTGTTGTTTTTTAAATGAACATACCTGCTACACGTCAGCATGTGAACATTGTCATTGTCATTGCGAGCATGTTAGCATGCAGACTGTTAGCATTTAGCTCACAGAGCCGCTAGTCTTGTTGCTACCATCCAGGCAGCCATCTTGGTTGCTTGCAAAGACTCAAAAGCAGTGATGTGTTTCAGTGAACAGCGGGAGAGACGATTTCACCCTTGCACCCCGCAAAAAAAACCCCAAAAGCATGGCAATGAACAAATTACTCTTATTAAACAGCAGAAATATTTTTTGTTTCATACTAACCTATACCATAACAATTTAATTGAAATATACATTATGTGTCTGTATGTAGTTGTATAATTATTTATTAACCATATTTCATTGTGCCAACAACTATAGATATTCTTGACATCAATATGATAGAATATTTAATTGTACTGCAAATGAAGAATCTTGAATATTTATTTAAGCTAAAGTCATGAGATCCAGCTCCCTTCAAAGAGCCATAATTCATAACTTCTTTGACAGATGATGAGACGATATTAAGTCAGTTACTTTTTTTTTGTCAAAGTATTTTGTTGGGTAGTAATGTAGTGGTTACTTTAATTCGTAGAAACAAAAATAGAGGAAAGAAAATGTTAGGCTTCTATAATCCTTAGTGTCTGTTTCATTTTACCACATTTCAAGACATCAAACATGTTTCTGTAAAGTAATTCATTTATTTGATGTTCCCATGGCTTTTCTCCACTCTTGTGTGTTTTATATTAAATCCTGTTTTATTTTTCCTTTAACTTTCCTCAACACAGGCAGGTAGCTTTTTCTTTCAAATGTATTTATTTTATTTTGAATGTCTTGTTTTGTCTTTATCAAATACTTCTTGAAACACATTTCCAATTCCAGTCTGTCCTGGAAAGCGTTTCAGAGAAATACAGTCTGACTTCAAATACATTTCCACATCTTCTCATGTTACATGCAGCAAGAAAACATAAAGCTTATTAAAAAATATTTAAAACATTTTAAATCAACCATGTGATGCCGGCGTGCTGTGGTTGATGACATCACCTTTCTTCATGTCAGAGGGATGCAAATGTTCACACGATGCCTTCACTGACTCTCGCACCGCGGGTGAAAACTAATGAAAGCAACGCTGAGTGAATCGGGGCACAAATTTACTTCCTGCGATGTTCAGCTTGCCGCCGCTGGCTGCTGCTGATGGAGATGATGGTGATGATGGTGATGATGATGATGTAGCAGAAGGCCTGCAGGAGTTTATGATCCGTGCAAATGAAGGAATATGCATATTGTTGCATATGAGTTTGCCTAATGGACGCCTACACACTGAAGAGATGATAATAATAGAACATGGAGCGCAAGCTAACTGCTTAACACACACACACACACACACACACACACACTCTAACATGCAGACATGCTGACACACCTCCGCCCTGCTTGGATCAGGGGAAGAGGAAACTAAAGGAGGAAAGGAAATGAGGAGGCAAGGAGTGAAGTGGGGATGAAAGGGAAAGGAGAAAAGTGGACATGTATGTGAAGAGAGACAGAAGGCAAAGAAGGAAAGAGATGTATGAAATGTTCAGAAGAGAACAGAGGAAAGGAAGCGAGATAAGAACAGGAGGCAGTGGGGAAAGGACGGATAGAAAACAAAAAGAAAAGCAGAAAAGGAAAAGGAGGCGATTAAAAGCGGACGAGGACAGTAAAAGTGGTGAGGAGGCAGAGAAGAAAAGGAATTGAGAAAGATGGGATAAGGAGAAAACTAATTTGATGAAGAGAGGAGGGAGAGAAAAGGAGAGAGACTCCAAATATGTGACACTCTTCACTTGACCTTTGACCTTCTCCTTTCTAGTTTGCTGCAGGGTTCAGCTCTCCTGTGTGAGTTGCCTGTTCCAGCAGATATTTTGGTTTTCACCACACACTCCAGGCTCTGGATGTCTGCCAGATATTAAAAACCCTCAGCAGAGATGCAGATGAAGGAAATCATGTCGACTGTGAGGATTGGCCAACAGCAATTAGGCTGTTTGTCTGCCGGTTTGTGTGTCTATTAAAGTGAACACACATTGGATGCGGTTTGTGTTTTGGTTATGTTAACAGCTACAGAATGCATCAGTTGTGCTACACACTGCACAGCAGTATTTAGCAGCTCCAGGAGGTGTTTGCTTCTTATTGTTTTTTATTTTGGGTGTTTACTAGATTTAATGTTTAAAACACCATCCATTGCTTCAGCATCTCTATTCACCCTCAGTCTTCTGTTCAGCTCCTGTCTCTTTAAAGCCCCCCCTGCTAAAACGAAGTGTAAAGATAGGTCTGGCTGTGCAAGACTAGGCCTCACAGATTACAGTACAAAAAAAATCAACTTTCTCACTGGTTTTGGGTAAACTGGATTATATTTTTCTGGACTCTCTAGCTCTAACTCAGCGATAGAATGATGGCTTGGTGTTGTGTTGGACAGTGGGGCTGACAGCGCTGTATTCAGTTCATATTCAGTAGGCAGGGCCGTCTACTGTGCTGAAGGGCTGGAGGAGGTCCTCTCCTACACAGATCAAACCGGATGTTTGCACACACATTTACTGATAAACTGTGCAGGAGAAATAGAGTTTGGGGGTCTTTAGACAAACCAGGGGTGCAGATTTAGTTTGAAAATAAATGAAAAGGAGGGTTTTGCATAATATGGGACCTTTAACATCACACATTGTGAACTTCTTGCATCTCTTAATGGTTACGTTGGGTCATTTTCAGTAACATTCAACATGTGGACCCTAGGGGCCCGAGGGCCATGGTCCTGTGCCTGGTAGGCCCGTTCAGAAATCCATCTTGAATTTATTTGCTAAATTCATCCACAATCCCTCAACGAGAAGTAACAACAAAACAGTTGGGACCAACTACAAAACACAAAAGCAAGCACAACGATATTTATAAAAAAGCAAGCTAACATTATTCAGTAATGGTAACTGGCTTTTGTGATTACAGGCTGAATGAGGGCTGGATCAATGTAGGCTGTCTACTGTCAAAATCTAAAGTAAAACTGACTAACTAACTAACTACTACTTCCGCACGTCTGCACTGAGGCTGTCCCACGTTGGATTTCACCTGATGATATAAATGTGTGTTGTCAAGCTGTATCATTGAATTTTTACTAATGAATGGAGAAAACAGCATCTAAGCATTACCTGCAGCACCTGATCCAATGACCTATCCGTCCAGCTGCTCCTTGTTCCACAATCAGCCCAGCATATCCAGCAGTTAGCCAGCACTCATTGGCTGTTAAGATCACCTGTATTGTATTAAAGCTGTCGAGCTCAAGCCTTTACAGTGCCGCCTCCCTCCACCTGTTGTTCTGATCATCCCCCCGTTAAATGTAAATGATTTGCAGTGGATGTCTTGCTGACTGTTAGTAGCAGTAATGAGCTAGCTTTGCCTCGTGTTTCTGTTGCTGTCGAAATGGAAACCAAAAGCAAACAAACACACTTGATTTAAACTAAACGCACAACAAAGCGTGAATTAAAATTTTAAAATGCTGATAAAAAAGATAAAAGAAGAGGAATATTAATCATTAGTAAAACAATATGCGTCCACGGGGACGTAGAATAAAAACACAAGAAAGCAATAACTTTCCTCACACGGAAGCAGAGGCTTTGAATTAGTGATGTTTTTCCAAAGACAAACTTCTAAAGATGGACTCATCTGTGGAAAAGAAACCACCTGCAGGCAACAAAATCAGTGATGTTGCATTTGAACCCAGAGTTTCAAGGCGTGCAATGAACATTCTGGGAGTTTCCATTACACCATTATGTGCAATTATATTATCAAAGTAAAGTAAGAGAAAAAAATAACTTTAAAAGCCTTGAATTTTGCGGCAAAGTTTTTAGATTTATCAAAGCAGACAAAACTAACTGCTGTCTAATATCGGTGCCTGCTCTCTATGGCTTGACCTTTTTTATAAATGTTTTTTGTCTTTCTACTACTACTTATATTAACTGCACTACTATACTGCAGAGTCAAAACACACTGTATACAACTGGGTCACAGAGGCCAGTTTTCCTCTCCTTCATAATCAAACAGTGTGTGACCTTAGAGGAAAAACTCACTAAAGGACAGGCTGTGTTTGCGTTCAGATGAAGCTGAAATTAAACTTTAGGTCTCTCTGAGTTTTGACTGGGTGTTTTTTTTTTTTTTTCTTCATCTGACTGTCCAGCTGATGGAGGAGGAGAGTAGAGCAGGATGAGGCTGTGCTGAAGACAAACACATGAGGGGGATTGAAAAGAAAAGAAAGAAAAGAAATGAGAAGCTGTAATTACCCAGAGGGAAAGGTCAAGACGTTTGGGGCGGGTTTTTATAATTAGCTTTATTTCTGAGAGCAGAACAAACAGAGCAGTCTTTTGTGAAATTGTGTTAGAAAGGTTACACAGACCTTTATAGTTGGAGGATTAGCTTTTCACTTGAAGCTCTGACTGTTGTCTGCCCGGCAAACAGCTGAAACTAGAAACCTTCAATCTCCGCTGGGCACAGAAAGCATCGCTCTGAGAAAAGAAATAATACATTTTAGATCAGCTGGGGAAGATTAAATGGGAACATTTAGAAAGTGGGATTATAATTAAAACCAAGTCAAATTTCTTGATGAATTCCTAGTGAAAGTCATTAAACTGATGAATTGACTGTAGGGTAAAGTACATTTTCTACAGTATATTGGAATTCCCGTTTTTACTACCAGTCACATTTACAGTTTTATTAAATTGAGAGTGATTTTGTTTATTTTACTAATACTATTAAATGTGATACCAAAGGCATGGCTGTGTGCAAAGTTAAGGTGCTCAAGACAGAACTACAAAACATATTGAAATGCAAAAAGTCAAATTAAGGTACTTTGGATGAAAGCTAAATACCACTACATAACAAAACCAAGTAAAATAGAATAAACATAAGTGAAAATTAGGGATATATAATCCAATAAAGTGTGTTATGTTTGCTTATATTGATGCTGACAAAACAGCTTAACCAGAAGTTGGGTATTAAGCCATAATTTTGTGAGGTCGGTAAGGCTTTAAAAGGGGTTTAACAAGTTTCTACATTTTAATACTTAATGTGTAAGGTAATTGTCCAACACCAAACAGTAGACTGTAGTACATTTTGCAGTAGTCAAAGATGATTTACTGCCAATTCCCAACAACAAAACTTTAAACAAACAATCACATAGTTATAGTAACACAAAGATTTGCCTTAAAATGGGACTCGTGGATATAGGGTAAAAAAAAACATTAGGCTGGGGTTGAATTACCAGTACTATAATGACTCACATGGTAATTTTAGCATAATGCTAATTTCCCCAGCTCTACTTCCATGAGTACAACAACTCAGTCACGTCATATCAACCATTCTCCTGCTTCCAGGTTCTCCTTTTAATAGAAATACTTTTCTCCCTCATGAATTATTAATCCAATTTCTTCTACTTCGTTCCATGTTAATATATTTTTTACATTTAGTTTCCTGCGGGCATTTAGCTCTACCAGGAAAAAGATGACTGTGCGCTTTAGCCGATATAAAGTTTTTAATGTGAAACATTTGTGCTTGAGTAGCTTAACAGCGAACAAATAAATGACAAAGAAGAAGTCATTTGTCAATTAGTGAGGAGAGAGTTTAGAAACTTATAGCAGCAGAGTTTTGAGTATGAATGGGTGTTGTATGGAAGTGTACATTATTCAAGTTATTATGATAAAAAGTTAAAACTAGATTTACTGCCAACCAGTCAGATTGCAGTTTACATCCACGTCTGTCCAGATTTACATGATACATAATATATGTAGTGAAGAATTGAATAAAAAAGGTCTAAAGCGATTTTATTTTCTTTGGCTTAACGGAGGTTATCACTGTATTGATTGATTACATATGTGCGATTCCAGTGAATATACATCGTTGAAGTGATTAATGAAGTAACTGAAGTTGGCTAACAGGTACACATGTACTTGATTACTATGTAAAGATGGATTATTTAAGCCTATAGCTATAACAATTTTTTTTAGATGTGAAGCCTCAAAGAGCTGTAGAAAATCACTCACAGGATCACCATTAGCTAGGTGCGATCCAATACGTTGTTTGCGGTCACATGATTCAGATGACACTTCAGAATAAAGCAGGAAGTGAAAGGCGGATTGGACGAGATGAAAGACAGCCTGCGCTGTGCTGGTTTACTCACTTTGCGGGCAACATCTGGTTGTGAAATCTGGAATCACCCAATTCATTTTTAAACTATGGCTAAAACCGTATTTTGTGGTCACAATGACCTTTGAGTCAAAGGTGCCACCTATTCAGCGTCCAACCAACGGTAAAATACGGTCACAATCTTCTCTTCCTGAGTTATGTTGTTAAATAAAAGGACATTATGATGTCACACTCAAGTTGACCGCGTCAATCCTTCAGTTAAAAACATTTTTAAAGTCATTTTCTTGACAAAAAAACCCACCAATTCTAATGAGTTCATCCTTGTGTCCAAGTGGCATTTGCGCTAAATTTGAAGAAATCCCTTCCAGACTTTACTGAGATATTCAAAAGAACGGTACCTACGTTACGTAAAACATAATGCTATCGGTGGCGGCGCAGGATAAAAAAGAGGAATTGCTGTGTTTGTGCATTTACAGCTACAGCACAGTAAAACACGACCAGATCAGAAAATGCATTGACTAAACATACATAAAAATAAACACCTGGTACTGTCTGCAGATAAGGTGAATAAAAGCATTAAATTAATGGCAGTGCAGCTTAAAGGTGGTCTGAAAAAGTCATGCAAAATTTATGCATTTCCCCTTTCCCAATTAATTAACTCCCTTAACTAATTTTAAGATGGCCTGACTTTAATTAAAGAGAGCTTCATCTAAAAATCAGGTTATTTTAAGTTTGAGGTTTGTAAAGGGATGCGGCGCGCAGTCTCTGGTTTTGACTGAAATGCTGTGTAATAAAAACAACTCTAAACTACAGTGTGATGCAGAACACAAAATGTGATGAAATTATAATATGACAAAAGTTTTGAGTTTGCTGCTCTGCCTGCAGTCAGATGGTAAAGGGCATGTCAGGATTTAGTTGAGAACATTACAGTTTTAACACTTTCTCACACGCGCACACACACTCAGTTTTTTCCCCTTATTAATGAGCGAAGCCGCTGGCTGCTGTCAGGCCTCCATACACACCGTCACAACCAGACAGCAAGATAATCATTTTTCAACCTGCTGGCATAAGCATTAAAACTCTTGTCTAACCCCCCCCTTCTCTTTCCTCTCTCATTGTCTATCTCTCTCGCCCTCTGCCTCTCTCTGTCTTTTCAGATCTCTGGTTCTTATCGGTCCAGGAGCTCCAGCAGTGTCGAACCACACTGGAACCTCTTATTAAGTTGGCTGGCAGCAGTGGAGCTATCAGACACGCCATCGCTTTGTAATCACGATCATCGAATGGCACAGTCAAAGTGAGGAAAAAAAATTTAAAAATAGCAGGACTTCTCTGACGGGACGGCCAACCCTGCTTGCTGAATCAGGACAAATGCTTCGATCTTCAGTGTCAAATTTTAAACAAAAGCTGACAGTGACATGGTCAGAGCTGCACTTATCTCAGAGGGAGTTCACGGGCAGATTCAGTTTTTATTATTATTAGTGTGACAGGTGCAGGCAGGTGCAGGCAGGAGTAGCACATGCGGTAAGCAGGAATCACAAATTGCTGTCCAGTTCATGAAATTTCAATTAATACCATTTACTTATTTTCTGTGGTTGGTTATCTCCGCAGCTGGTACTAGTGTTGCAGTACTGAAGACCAGTCTTGGTCTTGAGACCGGTCTTAAGACCACATATTGATGGTCTTGGTCTCGGCTCAA
>NW_024044237.1:34155162-34184560 GCF_014851395.1 Micropterus salmoides | reverse complement strand
AGCAACAACACATCTCGTCGTCTCTCATCATGGATGGATAAGTGTTCCAGGCCAATCAATATTCAGATTCCCCTCGAGGCACCCAAACATGTGTCACTCATCCAGTGTGTTGTTTAAGTGTGTGTGTGTGAGTGTGTGTGTGCTCGGTAACCCAAAACTCGGGTCCAGAGTGGTTCCTGGTTTACATGTTAACCCAGTTGTCCGCGCCGATCAGAGATCATAGCAGCAGCTGCCGTCCAGCAGCAGGTCGCAAGTTCGACTCCACGTTAACGCCAGACACACGGAAGAAAGCGTCTGGTGATGTTGTTAAGATGCTATTTGGTATCAGCAATGCATTAGTTAATGTCTTCAATGTCTGTACAGTTATTGTGACGCTGTATAGCCAGCTAGCTTAGCTTAGCATAAAGACTGGAACGGGGGGAAACAGCTAGCATGGCTCTGTCCACCTATCAGCAACACTAATATTTTTTTAAAAAGCATCAAAGGGACAGTTAAAAGGCTTTTTAGTGGACCTCTCCTCAAATTTAAATTATAAAAACCATGAATAGCAAGCTATAAATATAAAAAATACAAATGATGTCAATATTCACAACAAAACAAACAACCAACCACAAAACGCTCAGTACTCATGATGAAAACCAGCAGCTGAAAGCAACAAGTTCTGACTTTTTTTTACTGGAGCCTCTGTACTGAAAGGCATCATGGGAAATGTAGGAGACCACAGAGAGAAGGAGGTTCAGCTGAAGAGGCTGAGAGAGAAACCATGAACTTTTGCTCATATAAACTAATGTGTAACGTTCAGCATCATTTCTGCCGCTCTGACCTTAAAGGAGTGTTTGTGAGAGCGACGTGGGTCCAACTAAACACCATCTGTCACAAGTGACACACACACACACACACACACACACACACACACACACACACACTCTCTGCCCTACTTCCACTCGTCCTGACAGCATCAAGCAGGACAACGCTGACATGAGTTATACCTGTCTGTCTGTCACTGGTGGTCAATGAAGATATGAAGACTGTGGGGAGCAGAATAAAGTACTCAAGTCAGACAGAAACACAGTAGATACTCAGTAGAACTACATTACAAGTTCAGTCTTGCCGGATATTCTCATAACGCACGGAGACATGGCTTAAAACGCATTCCTGAGGACCCCTCTCCATTTTTTCTCAGATCCAAGCGACTGGTTTTGTTTCTGGTTTGCAACCCATTCTACTTCTTTACGACAGCCATGTGTAACGTCTACTTCTGACGCAACTACGCCTGCCTTGGCCGTAGGTTTGGAAACGCATCCGTTCTTCTTTCTTCGTAGCGACATTTTTAAAAGTTCACTTGACAGTTAGATGGAAACATGGCTTCCGTCTGGTGCCCAAACCACGTTTTCTCAAGAACACACACACGGGGAAAGTCACACAGGAAGTAAAGCGAAACGCGAGTTGTTCATTTGAGAATGGACCTGATGCTGGAAATGATTTGTTTCTGATCAAACGCGAAAAGAGAAAAGACAAAGAATACGGGCAGCAGCAGGGTATCGCCTGCGCTACAGAGAGGAGAAAATATTTCGTAGTGAAAAAGTAGCTGCCTGCTCCAGATATTTAGCATGTTAAATATCTGTCTGGCGTCGGCGATGCCTCGGCGCCGATTGCTCGCTGATTTGCCCCCCCCTGTCGGCCAGCTCTGCAACTTGCAAATCAGGCTTAAAATCGCAGAGTATGAACTCTGCTTAACTGAACGTGACGCGAGCTACAAAATCAGTTTGATGGCATTGTTTTCTATTGGAATGTGCTGATTGGCCGCGAGCGACGCAGCTAAAGTTATTACTGACTCGTCCAACAGCAAGAGGTCCATCTCAGCGTCAGTCCTGCAGCCTTTCAGCTCTTTTAGCTCACGATATTTACTCTCACGGGTTCTTCGCTTCTTCCAACAACATCTTCTTTGGTGTCTGCGCAGCCTCTGCCGTGATATCTACACTGAGAATACCGAGCTAACTTGCCGTAAAGCATTACGCCGTTGTCGTGGAAGGTTTCGTGATACAGATAATAACCAGGCGCTCCGGGCCCCGAGAAGCAATGACAGAGACGGCATTCTCCCTATTACAAGTCAGCTTACCATCAAAATGATTCTTAAATCAGTTATTTTAAGATAAAAATAATACATAATGTTTGTCTTTAATTAGATTTTTTATATTTTATTAGTTCTGGGGTAGGCAACGCTGGAGAAACCAGAATAAATGTATCCTCTGAAATCGTGCACAGATAGCGGAGCGCTTGATTTATTGATTGCTGTCCAGATGTAAAGATAATTTCAATAAATACAAAAAAAATTAAAAATAAATGCACTAAATGCCATTTCAACCCCTTCTTTCCGCTTAAAAATCCGCTGTGAATATACAGAGTAGTTATTTTCTGTTCAGTCTAAAAAAAAAACAACAAAAACACTGGAGATAGTATATAAATTATGCATCGTGTGTTATTGTTGCAAAAAACTCCTGAAGAAGAAAAAAAAATGACCAGGACATGACCTCAGTGTCCTCAAAACTAAAAAATAAATATATAAAAATAAATATATCATAGAACTGTACAGCTGAATTACAGTTTCAGAGCTTCAGGAAACATGTTGTCAGCACAAACACACACACTTCCCTGCAGGCAAACAGCATTGTGAATGTGCTCTTCAGACAAACACCGAGCTGCTGCTGACGCAAAAACCAGCAGAGAAACAACAACAAGGTGACACCAGGGAAACAGGAAGTACACAGCAGGGTGACGTCACGGCGGTGAACAGAAGAAGCACCCCAAACCACCCCGGTATCAGACTCCTCATCTGGACAAATCGATGGTGGCGTTTGCTCAAAGCGCCGCAGCGTTTACTCAGTCGGGCTGATCAATCCTGCAGTTTACTGAAGAGATTCAATATTCATATAGACAGACAGCACAGTGATTATTAGAGAGGACGGATAATGAGAGCAGCAGGAGGAGGAACGACGATAAAACAAGACGGCCGCCGTAAGTACATCTTTTCTTTGTTAATGTTGCGGTCTGCCTCTGGACCAATCGGCAACGAGCATCACTGCGCCTCTCCACAACACTGAGTCTGCATCCCAAAAACACCTCGGTATCCCACAATCCACTGCATGTTGCTCACCTCTAGTTTTAGGTTGCAATGAAACGATCAGTGACTAAGATGCTGCATGTTTCAGCTTACTTCAAGTTTGTGCGTCAGTTTAGTTACACAGCAACCTGCTTTTAGCCATTTTTGTGGAAATTTCCTTTATATATGAATTGGGTTTAGGAACGTTGACGATGTCGAAGCAGCAGATCCAGAGATATTGTTCTATTATTCTTCTTCCTTCCCTGCCGCCTACATTACCGCCAAGCTCACTCCTTTCTTTACAACTCGTCCACATAAGCAGCAGTACTTTCTCGTTGTCCATCATAATCTGTTATTGCCAGTCTTTTTAATGAGACATATAGCCCATTTAATTTACAAACACAGCTCGATTACAGTAACATTTACTTTTACTTTAATGGTATTACTACTCTTACCGAAATGCTTAACAATCCCGTACTTTACCGGTATTCTTACATAATTAACATGGCTTTATTTTCTGAAATGTTACGTTAAATTATTTACTACAATAGAAAATATGACGACATAGAGCTTCCCCTGTAACATTAGCTACCACTAGCTGATCAACGCTATCAGTATTACTTGCCGTTTCACCTCCACCTTAAAATCAACCACATCATGATTATTGGGCCTTCTAAAGAAACTTCGGACACTCAGCTGCTGTGACATTTTGTGATAGCTAGTCTGCGTAGCCATATATCCTACCAATGTGATCGCTAAAGCCAGCTAGACAACGAGACAAGACTAACAGCTGATTAATATGCTCACCACCAACTGGACAGGGAGACAGGTGGTCTACATGTGGTTATTGACAGCGCTGCATGAGGATTATATCCACCATTGTAATACAGAAGATTCAGTCAGTGGTGGAGGATATTCGGTTAACACGAGCCCTGCCTGGAAACACACTTTGATGCAGAAAATCTCCACTTTAGCTTAACATCCGTAGCTCAGACTGGCTCGGGTTGTTTGTGCTTTCAATCTTTCATCACGTACAAGAGCTACAAGAACTGTGTTACAGCGTTATGGTAACATTATTAAAGTACAAGTTTTATCAAAAATGAATGACTGCCAGTGAGAGATCAAACCAGAACCAACAGAGATTTTTTTATTTATTTTTACTTTGCAGACATTTTCCAGGTTTTTGGAGGACAAAAAAAACCCACACAAAACAAAAAACCTCTCAGCCTCAGCTCAACAACGTCACACTTCACTGACAGCCTGGAGGGGGGGGTCAAAGGTCGCAGGTCACAGCACCCAGGCAAAAGACGAACAAACATTGCTGTGTTTGCGGTGCATTGCTTGCAGTGACGATGATGAATGAGGAGAGGAAGAAGAGCTGAGGACAGTGTGTGTGCAGCCCTGAAACCAGAGCTCATTTAATGTTAATCAGGCACGCTGCTAACTTCTAACTTATTTAAATCTGCTGTTCCTCTTCCTCTTCACCCCCCCCCCTCTTCGCAGAAAGCAGATTGAGGCAGACCTGACATCCGGTTTCCAAGCAAAAAAAACCCCCACCAAATTGCTGGTAAACTGAAACTCATCGAGGACCCCGTCGCCAGCAGAAGCATCACACTGTGTATATCTGAATATCAGCATGACACATTTACAGATGTAGCGGCATCAGCTAGTAAATCGTTTCAGGCCTTATTCACCTGGAGAAATGTGCACGATCATGCAAACACACCAACAGTAGTGCTTTAAAAAACTACTGCAAATCGTGTGTTTTAAAGAAGTTGTTTACCCGTGGTGTTGTTTGAGGCTACAGGGTTTCTAGGACTATACAGCTCGGTTGTTCCCAACATCTCTGGCATGAAACTCCATAACAGCTAGAGTGGGATTTTCCCTGTGAAGCCTCTCAGATTGTTGAATTTGAATAATAGTTAGACGCCTGAAGAGGTGAAACTATCCAGTGTTTCACACAAAAGACAGGAAAGATTAAAAATGCACTGAATGTTGTGTGACAGAACAACATTTATTTCTTCTTTTTCTGTCCCCTTTATCATCTTGTGACTCTATCACAGCGTTTTAATGTTGTAAAATCCAATTTAATTACTAATTGATACAAAAACTACTGGAATATTCTAAGAGTTAAGCTATTTCTTGTTTCTATAAAGAGTGAGATTGAACAGAGTGAAGGAAGTGGTCTTAAATCTCGCGCCTGAGTGATTTGCAGGAACCTCTGTCCACCTGTAAACGTGCAGGTGGGTCCAGAGTATAACTGGATCAAAGTGGCCTGCGGACAGACATGTCCTGGTTTCTCTGTAGTGTCTGAGGGTTTTTGGAGTTTCAGTGGACCCAAAGATTGCTATGGACCCGAGTACAGACTAGCTAGAGAGAGCAGATTAAGTGAACTTCTGTTTATTCTCTTTTCAGAATAATTCAGTTATTTGCTCAACCCCTCAGCCTGTTTTTATTTTAACTCTTTTAACCCTGATTGTACACTGCACTGTAACTTTTATTATATTTTAATGTGTATTTTTTCAATTTCCCTATGTGGCTTTTAAAGTTTTTTATATTTCCCTGTTGCTTTTATGTTGTATGTAAAGCACTTTGAATTACCTTGTTGTTGAAATGTGCTATACAAATAACTTGCCTTGCCTAAAGAGACTGAATAGATTGCTGGCTTAAGTATAACTTTTTAAAAAACACAATATTAGTATTCCTTATTACTTTTGGTACATAACTATTAAACGTGGCATGTTTCACAAACAGGTTGGTATATCCACACAAACTGGAAATGTCCATCCAGGGTCTAAAAGAAAATAACAGCCATGTTGACCCAGTAACCTTTCAATTATGCAATTTTGTCTTGTGTTGTTTCCATGATCAAAGTTCAGAGGTCAAAGGTCAAGCCAGGGGTGTGATGCTCTAACCTCACTGTCAGGGAGAGCAGGAAGGTCAAGCCAGCAGCTCAGGTGTAAAAAAAAGCCGTCAGTATATCCAGCAGCGCATGATTACTGAATATAATGAGACGATTACACTCGTACAACTCACCTCTAATATGAACACGCACGCACGCAAACATCAACACTCATGCGCGCACACACACGCGCGCCTCAGCAGCAGTAGAGGCAGTTAAGTGTTTCTCTGAGGCGTTTAGGGACTTTATGCCTCTTCCAGCTGTCAGAACCAAAACTGAATGATGGACGGTGATTGGCTGTGGCTGCCAAGCGTGCATGCACGCACACAAACATACAGAGTCAGTCTCACACACACTTTCCTGAAGCTGCTGGTGAAATATTCAGTGCTGCGCTCACTAAAGGCAGCTCATCTGCCTCCAGACATTTACACCTCATTTTGCCAATTTAGTGTGGCATCCCTCCTCCAGCCCGACACACACACACACACAGTAAAGTCAAGCTAGTTAATTCCAGCCTCAGTGTGCTTCTCCCATGCTAAACCCACTCAGTCGTTCTCTAAGGCAGCACTCATACCAAAGCTAATCGCTAAGCTAAAATACTCACACACACACACTCTCATGCAAGTTTGTATGTATATTAATGTTGTGTGAAGCAGCAGGACAGTCAGTTTTTGAAGTGCATGATCGCACTTAGCTTAGTCACACTGCATGCTAACAATTTAGCCCCCTAACCGTCCTTCTGACCGGCTAACTATCCTGCTAGTCAGCAAACTAACCTGTTAACTAATGTGCAGCAAACTGTAGTAGAGTCACCAGGTTTAAAACCAGCTAGCTTGATCACTTAAAAGGATATCTAACATGACTAACTTGTGTTTACACCTAGCTTAATTTCTAAAAGGCTGGCTACGCTAGTAAATAATCCCTTTTAAAAATAACTCAACTGCTAACTAAAAAGCCACCATGCTAGATAACCAACTAACCGATCTACTTATCTGCCAATTAACATGCTAAAAAGCCAACTGATCATCTCACTAAGATACCTACTAACAACAAATCACCTGCTTACTTACCAGCTAAACTCTTAGCTAACATGCTAAAAAAACAAGCTTATATGCTATCAAATATGTTAACAAGCCAACACACTTGCTCATCAACAAACTAGCCACCTAGTTAAGCAACTAACATGCTAACCTCCCACCTCATCTGCCAACTAACCACCTAAATGCTTCGCTAACAAACAAAACTGACAAGCCAGCTTACATGGTAACTTAATATGCTAACAAGCCAGCTAATCTTCTCACCAACTAACCTCCTAATTAACCAAATCACTTGCTAGCTAACTAACCAGCTAAACTCTTAGCTGACATGGTAAATAAAAATATGCTAGAAAGCCAACCAATTTTATCATCAACAAACTACCAATCCTAGCTAACCGACAAACACGCTGACCGGCTAGCCAGCTTTTAGTTGAGCTAAACTAAATTTCTAATGAACTGAATAACCTGCTAACTAACCAAAAAACCTGCTAACTAACATGCTAACAATGTAGCCAACCTGCTAACCAAACACATTGCACTGTTTACTATATGACAAGAGTGATACACACAAAAAGGATTGACTCACCTGGTAGCTTAGCATCATTGCTGTCCTGACATGCTAAAGTCCTGTTAGCATAGAGTCTACAATGTTCATGTGCTTCCCACAAAACTAAAGTGTACAAAACAATAAATGTTTACAATTTAAAAGGGACACTGGCTGAATTAGAAGATGGCCTTCTGCTGAATGTTTGGTGCCCGCCTCCTGCTGGTTTCTGGACCAGATCCTAGCTCCCTGATTGGCAGGCTCAACCAGGAAGTACTGCATCAGCCAATGAATGGGTGAGAAATAATACAACAAAGAGAAGAGGTTTTCTTCTCATTTTAACTTTGTTGTCACCTGTTTTGTTTAGTTTTTTATTTTATTCCTTTATTTTGTTTTCTACTTTTAACGTGTGTTATTTCATTATACTTTTATAACTTCATGTCTTTTTTTTGTCTTTTTTTTTTTGCATATTAGAGCCTGCGGTTTCTTTTTGTTTGACTTGTTAGAAAATGCTTTATGGATGAGAATTATAATTGTACTTCTGACTGGACCATCACAGGACTGATGATTAAAGGGGCACTCCACCAATTTTACACATGAAGCGTATTCAGTTTATTGATTGTGGAGTAGTTAACAGCATGTGAATAGCATTGTGACGAGGGAGGTAAGCGATGGTCTTGTGTTGCATTATGGGAAATGTGGGAGCCACTGTTTTGGGGAAGTTTGGCCATATATTAGGAGAGTATAGTCAGGATCTCTGGGCCTCTGCGGGTTTTTTTTAACCATTGGCGAAGTATCCCTACAATGCATACAGTATTCAATATATTTTGAGTAAACACAATTTAAATCTGTATCTCTTTTCACCTTAAATTTGTCTTTTTTGTGTGTTTCTTTGACTTTTCAGCAAAAAAGAGTAACGGCAAACTGTGCGTGAATGTCCATCTCCTTCCAGGTGCATTCAGACACAAGTATTTGTGTTCTCAAGTACTAACAATACAACTGTAATCCTGTCAAAGTGTTCAATCTGTGCTCCGTCCTGCCTGTCAAAACTAAATGAGTCTTACACGGCTGAAACTAATGATGATTTTCATTATTATTGTTAGCTTCCTGTTGGATTGGCTAATTATTTAGTCTTCCCACATAACAAGATGGAAACAGTCCAAAAGCCTCAGATATTCAGTTTACAATGATTATAAAACAGAAAATCTTCATATTAAAGAAGCTGGAACAAACGAATATTTGGCTTTTTTTCTCGGTAAATTACTTAAAATCTGTTTCATTGGCAGAGAAAACAACACAAACACAAGTATTTGGGGATTTCAGGCAGACATATGAACGCAATGTGAAGATCAGCAGTCGATCCGCACAGCAGATCAGTCAGACCAAACTACCCAGCAGCCCCTGCAGCGGCACGCTGACTCTCCATGTGTTTATTTATTAGTTTGCAGGGATCGCTCCATTGGCTACTCGGCCACCCGCGACATCACATAACGAGCCGGCGGGCGGACCGACGCCATGATGGAGGACGTAGGAAGGAGACGGGTCCAGAGAGGTACGGGACAGGGATTTTACCTGCCACACACACACACACGGAGACATGACCTGAGGCTGTATGCAAAGCGTGATGCAAACACTGATGAAAGGAGAGGTGTGTGTGTCACATCTCTGCCTGCCCCAACATGTCTCTGCTCCCAAAGAAAGGTTTCAGCCCCACCGCTGTCACCGCCGCCTCCCTGTCAGCATTACCATGACGACACTGACAAGGCGTCCGTGACAGACAGTTTAAGTGGTGTTTGTGGGTTTCCAGGGTGACTTCCAGGTATGTCATCACTCCATTCGTCGCTCTGTTGTCACCTTTTGTCTCTCCGCCTCTACAGCGTTTCTCTCTATCCCTTTATCTGTTTTCTGTGGAATGACGGGAGCGGCGGGGTCAACAAAGAACCACACACACAAACAAACACACTCACTTAACACACACTCGCGCTGTGAACTCATCAACGAACTTTCAAACCAGCCGGTAGTAGATTAAAAATGCTTCAAGATTCAGCAGCAGCTCGGCCTCTTCTCTCCTCTGATATCTTTGGAAGCAGATTTTGGTCAGATGTAAGTCTTTTGATGTGAAGTACAGGTCCAATCCCTCAAGTTTTACTACACCAGTGATGTTTTAAACATGTTTTTTTACTTGAACTTTGTAAACCAGCTACTGTCAAGAGTACTTTTTTACTTTTACTACCACAGTGATAAAGAAAGCTGCAACTAACGATCATTTTCATCACTGATTCATCAACTACTTGATTAAAAGTTTTGTCTTTACAAACTTTTCCCAATTTATGGGACTTATTTACATGAGTTGTTTTCCAAAACTAAACATATTCAGTTTATTATCATTTAGGACAAACACAAGCATCAAATAGTCACTTTTAAGAAGCTGGAACTAGTGACATTTTTATATTTTTGCTAGTGACACACAGATTAATCGGAGTTTGTAGGCGATTGATACCTGCACTCACAAGACCAATAAAAAGTATCTGTGGACACATCTGCAGGCAGCCTCATCGGTAAGATGCTGGTGAACGATGTTAGTGCTCCGCCTTTGTGAGTTTTGGGAAGGTGGTGAAAAGTTAGTTTGGAGCCCTAAATGTCCTCAGTCACCGTCGTCTTTTCTCCTAACTGACAGCAGCTCTGATCTACCAGCATTGCTGGCTAGAGAATAATGCAGCTGAACGACGTTACTTCTGACAAACTGCTCTCCCTTAAACACCAGCCACGCTCTGAAATCTATAGCAGAACCCAAAGTGTGTTTCTGTTTCATCCATTCATAAAGCTTCTATCTAAAACAGCATGTTACTGGTTGAGCATGCATGTATATTAGATTGCACTCTGAAGGAATAAATAATGGGATTATACATGACTTTTCTTCGTTTTCTTTTTTCTTCTTCTATTTTTTATGTATAAGGACAGCACACATTAATCAACATTACTGTAAATATGCCAGTGTTTAGCCTACTGGTTAATTTTCAACTGCAGTCCTTCGGCATTATATATATCGACTGCCCTGCTCTCTAAATATCGGCATCGGCCACTGAAAATCCCGCATCGGTCGACCTCTAACTTGTGCTTTTCTTGTCAACAAAAGCCCATTAAAAGACAAAAACCAAAAAATTAATGCCCAAATACGGCTGCAATGATTGGGTGTCCACATACGTTTGGCCATTTACTGTTATCATATTTAACTTCCAGCCTTTTGGATTTTAACACATGATTTAATAATGCTTCACAGAGGGAACAAAGCCTGCCAGGAAATATCTCCCTGTTTATTTACTGTAACACTACAAATCATTATTGATTCTTTCACATATTGACGATGTTGTTTGTTGGTGTTTTTGGTTGTTGGCCTTGTGTCAGAGTGTGTGCTCTGCTGCTGGCTTCTTTTCTTTTGTATTTTCTTTAGAGGGGGGAATGAACATTAAGAAGCGGCTCTGCTCGTTTGGTTTCTGACAGCATCTGACGAGAGAACATGAGCGCTGCTGTCCGACAAACACCGACGCAGAACAGATTTGTTATTTTCTGTTTCTGAGCTTCTGCAAGCGGCTTTAACAGGATTCACACAAAACCTTCAGGGAAATTTTCAGATTCCCCTCCTACCCCAAAAAAAAAAAAAAAGAGAGAAAGAAGCAAAAGAAAAAGGGAAAAAAAGCTAAGAAAAAGTCACAGATGTGGAGTTGTGTGTTAACATCCGACCTCAATCCTCCAATTTAACCTCCAGAGATTAGGATGAGCCACTAATCCAGACAGACAGAGAGAGAGACACACAGAGGGTCCTGTTGGACGTATTCGTTATGTGTTTTGTCTTTTTTATTAAAAATATATACTTTTAAATTCAAAAAAAAAAAAGCTCTCGTTTCCACCAATAAAACAGATTGAAGTGAAATTAAAATAAGGAAAAGATGAAATGAAAGACGACGAGCTGAGGTCAGCCAGAGGATTAGAGAGAGAGAGAGAGAGAAACAGCTGTTCACTGAGCACACACACACACATGCGCTAAGTGCATGCTAACACGCTATAGGGCTGCATTTGAGGACCCGACTGAAGCCTTTACTATTGCTTGAATGAAGATCTGCACTACAAACTGAACTCACTGGATCCCACACGTGAAATATTATATTATTAAATATCCAAACATGTGCAAAAACTATATCCAGTGCAAAAACAAGTATTCAGATTCTTTACTTATGTAAAAGCACTAATACCACAAAATGGTATGTAAGTATTATCAGCTAAATGTACTGAAAGTATGACAGGAAACATTTTACTGCACTACGACTACTTTACTTTAAGTGTTTCTATATTAGATCTGATGTTACTGGATTAATATTCCTGCAGCATGAATTATTGTATGTTGCATTTTACTGCTGTAGATGTTTAAGGTCGAGCTCATTTTAACATCAATTAATAGCCCGGGTCGTTGTTTGCATGATCCTGTTTAAATAGATCTAAAAACAAAACTATGCAAGCAAGAGCGTTCGTTCTTTTTGCAGCAGAAAGCTCATGCTTCTGTCATTCGGGTCGCCGCGTTGTGCGCTTGTGGTGACGTGTCATTACGTTACTTAACATGCGGTGAAAAATAGTTTGATGGCCAGATGAGTGGCGCTAAAGGAGCAGCTAAGCAGGTTGATAGTATGTCACAGAGAGATTAAGAGAAACATTAAGAGTTAGTAGTTTAGCATATTTTAGTATATATACTAAACTATAAACTAAATTTTAGTTTATAGTTACCATAGTAGGTCTAGCCATAACATACGGTGGTAGTGTTAGTTGACAGGATGACTACATCAAGCACTTACAAATTAAACGCCTTTGGACTCTCTTAAAAATGAGCATATCTCAAAAACTAAAACATTTTTATAGTTCAAATAACTTGTGCAGTGTTAAGAAATATTTTGTTCATCTTTCTACATTTAGATATATTTTGGATTAATATGTTGCGTGTGTTTATTTTGTGAAATATTATGAGAAAACGCACAATTTTTGTATTTTTTTTTTTCATTTATCACACAATTTTTACAAACTTTTATCAAATGATTATGGTTTACTGACTCACATAACCTTTTAGCTTAGGTTGAACAGATTTTATGGACATGACTCCGGACCGCTGAGTTCAAAGAGGTAATTCCTTTACCATTAAATACCGGTATATCTGAATAAATAATACTTTGGTCCTCACTGTTTCTTTAAACTACTGAATTGTGGAGAATCTAACCGATATCTAACGATGTGTAGCATCTTAATATTAACGTAAATTTAAATATTCATTCACAATCTAAGCAGCTTATAGCTCATGAGGGTGACCTGGTGGTCTTATATATACTCCAAAGGACGCCTATAAACACCAGACCAGGCGTCTAATTGACACCTGTTGTATTTGTCAAAACGTGTAGCCACACGGGCCAGTTAAAGAGACAGGCGTCTAATTTGGACTTTCAATTTAAGATTAACGGTACTTTAATCTGCAGCAATGCATCATCACTAAGGAGCTCTGAAGACCAAAACACTGAACCATCAACTCAATACTGCTGAGTTCTCCTCCCTACTCCTCACAGAGACTCCACAAAGTGCAGCCAGGAAGAGGAAGAGGAAGTGAAGGCAGAGCAAAAAGATGAGGAATGTGGAGGAGATAAAGGAGGAGAGGCGATAAGAGGGAGAGATAAAAGAGAGGGGGGGAAGAGAGAGGAGACGAGTGTTTCCCATCCAAACAGACACTTCAGGTGATACGGGGAGAAAACGCCTCGTAAAGAACGACAACATCTCCCTCCCGCTCCCTCTCTTATCTCCTCGCCACAGTCTGAGCGGAGGAAGGAGAGGTGATTCAAGGTGAAGAACGAGGCGGCCATATTAAATAAAAATGAGAGGAGAGGGAGGGAGGGTGGGAGGGAGGGAGGGAAGAACATGGGTGAGGAAGAAGCGAATAAAGGAGGGGAAGAGGAGGACGGGGAGAGAAGAAGAAGACGAGAGGGGAGGAGGAGAGAAAGGAAAGAACAGAAGAAAGTGGATAAGAGTAAAACAGAAGGAGAAGGAGGACAAGACAGATGGAAGGAAAGGAAAAAGGTAGGAGGGAAGGGAGAAGAAGGGAAGGAAGGTAGGACGGGTAAGGAAATGAGAGGAAGGAGGAAACGACAGAATGGAAAACTGATGAACTGGCTGTGCACTGAAGGATAATTGGGCCGATTTTGGCCCATTCGCCCTCCTGACAATCGTGGGGGCGTTCCCGAGCCGAGGGCGGTCGGAACAGATTATCGGCCCAAATGACCCTGCAGTGTGAGGGGTTACAGACAGAATGTGAAGGTCGCCAACCGGATCGGAGGCTCCTTTGATTAGAAACCTGCAACAGCCAATGGCAGTAAAATGCATGTATGGCACATCTGACAAAAAGCGCTGAAAAGGTTTGACGAGTTTTCCCCAAAATAAGGTTTAAAAAGCGTTTTTCCTCACAGGTTATACTTCTACTACATATGCGTGCGTAGTGATGCGCCCTGACGCCAGTTTAGTCTCCTCTTAAAACGTCTCTGCTGACGACGACAGTCTGCCTCCATGTTTGTTTGAAGTCCCGTTTGATCACGTGAGATTCTGTGAGATCTTAGAGAAACTATTCAGTATAGACGCAGAAGGAGGAGAAAGGAAGGAGAGATGCAAGGAAGGAGAGATGGAAGGAAGGAAAGATGGAAGGAAGGAGAGATGGAAGGAAGGAGAGATGGAAGGAAGGAGAGATGGAAGGAAGGAAAGATGGAAGGAGAGAAAGATGGAAGGAAGGAGAGATGGAAGGAAGGAGAGATGGAAGGAGAGAAAGATGGAAGGAAGGAGAGATGGAAGGAAGGAAAGATGGAAGGAGAGAAAGATGGAAGGAAGGAGAGATGGAAGGAAAGAAAGATGGAAGGAAGGAGAGATGGAAGGAAGGAGAGATGGAAGGAAGGAAAGATGGAAGGAAGGAGAGATGGAAGGAAGGAAAGATGGAAGGAGAGAAAGATGGAAGGAAGGAAAGATGGAAGGAAGGAGAGATGGAAGGAAGGAGCGATGGAAGGAGAGAAAGATGGAAGGAAGGAAAGATGGAAGGAGAGAAAGATGGAAGGAAGGAGCGATGGAAGGAAGGAGAGATGGAAGGAAGGAAAGATGGAAGGAAGGAGCGATGGAAGGAAGGAGAGATGGAAGGAAGGAGAGATGGAAGGAAGGAAAGATGGAAGGAAGGAGCGATGGAAGGAGAGAAAGATGGAAGGAAGGAAAGATGGAAGGAAGGAAAGATGGAAGGAAGGAGAGATGGAAGGAAGGAGTGATGGAAGGAGAGAAAGATGGAAGGAAGGAAAGATGGAAGGAGAGAAAGATGGAAGGAAAGAAAGATGGAAGGAAGGAGAGATGGAAGGAAGGAAAGATGGAAGGAAGGAAAGATGGAAGGAAGGAGCGATGGAAGGAAGGAGAGATGGAAGGAAGGAAAGATGGAAGGAAGGAAAGATGGAAGGAAGGAGAGATGGAAGGAAGGAGTGATGGAAGGAGAGAAAGATGGAAGGAGAGAAAGATGGAAGGAGAGAAAGATGGAAGGAAGGAGCGATGGAAGGAAGGAAAGATGGAAGGAGAGAAAGATGGAAGGAAGGAAAGATGGAAGGAAGGAGTGATGGAAGGAAGGAAAGATGGAAGGAAGGAGTGATGGAAGGAAGGAAAGATGGAAGGAGAGAAAGATGGAAGGAAGGAAAGATGGAAGGAAGGAGCGATGGAAGGAAGGAAAGATGGAAGGAGAGAAAGATGGAAGGAAGGAAAGATGGAAGGAAAGAAAGACAGAAGACCTTTTGCTCTATAAAACCTCTCTGAGCTCAGCAGACCGCTGCGTCATTTTCTGCCTCAGCGCTGAAGCAGTTAACACACACACACACACACACACACTAAAACACACACTAAAACACACACACACACACACACACACACACACACAGAAACACACTAAAACACACACACACATCTCTGCCAGTCATAAAATCCCTGGACCCTGCAGGCCAGAGCGTGACGAGGGCAGAGGGCGTCCCACTGTGTGTGTTTTACTGTGTGTGTTTTACTGTGTGTGTTTTAGTGTGTGTTTTAGTGTGTGTGTGTGTGTGTGTGTGTGTGTGTGTGTGTGTTTTAGTGTGTGTTTTAGTGTGTGTGTGTGTGTGTGTGTGTGTGTGTCGTTGAGACAGAGACGTATAAAGTAGCACAAAGGTAAAAAACTGTCTTTATGGTTGAAGTCAGCAGAGTGTGAAAATCCTGCCGGCGGAGAGCAGAGGATGAAGATTAGTCAGGTGATGAAGATGAAAATGATGAAGATGATCAGACCACAAATGGATTCTAAAGTTTGACATCATAATTTCAACTCAGTCGATACTTTACCTCCGTGTACAATATTACCACGGAAGATATTGCAATACTATGCTGTATCGACCCCCCCCCACCCCTACTGGTACTACTACTGTTAGTGATACTATACTAATACTGATACTACTACTGTTAGTGATACTATACTAATACTGATACTACTACTGTTAGTGATACTATACTAATACTGATACTACTACTGTTAGTGATACTATACTAATACTGATACTACTACTGTTAGTGATACTATACTAATACTGATACTACTACTGTTAGTGATACTATACTAATACTGATACTACTACTGATAGTGATACTATACTAATACTGGTACTACTACTGTTAGTGATACTATACTAATACTGATACTACTCCTGTTAGTGATACTATACTAATACTGATACTACTCCTGTTAGTGATACTATACCAATACTGATACTACTACTGTTAGTGATACTATACTAATACTGATACTACTACTGTTAGTGATACTATACCAATACTGATACTACTACTGTTAGTGATACTATACTAATACTGATACTACTACTGCTAGTGGAACTATACCAATACTGATACTACTACTGTTAGTGATACTATACTAATACTGATACTACTACTGCTAGTGGAACTATACCAATACTGATACTACTACTGTTAGTGATACTATACTAATACTGATACTACTACTGTTAGTGATACTATACTAATACTGGTACTACTCCTGCTAGTGGAACTATACCAATACTGATACTACTACTGTTAGTGATACTATACTAATACTGATACTACTCCTGTTAGTGATACTATACTAATACTGGTACTACTACTGTTAGTGATACTATACTAATACTGGTACTACTACTGCTAGTGGAACTATACCAATACTGATAATACTACTGTTAGTGATACTATACTAATACTGATACTACTACTGTTAGTGATACTATACTAATACTGGTACTACTACTGTTAGTGATACTATACTAATACTGGTACTACTACTGTTAGTGATACTATACTAATACTGATAATACTACTGCTAGTGGAACTATACCAATACTGATAATACTACTGTTAGTGATACTATACCAATACTGATACTACTACTGTTAGTGATACTATACTAATACTGGTACTACTACTGTTAGTGATACTATACTAATACTGATACTACTACTGTTAGTGATACTATACCAATACTGGTACTACTACTGTTAGTGATACTATACTAATACTGATACTACTACTGTTAGTGGAACTACTACTGTTAGTGATACTATACTAATACTGGTACTACTACTGTTAGTGATACTATACTAATACTGATACTACTACTGTTAGTGGAACTACTACTGTTAGTGATACTATACTAATACTGGTACTACTACTGTTAGTGATACTATACTAATACTGATACTACTACTGTTAGTGGAACTACTACTGTTAGTGATACTATACTAATACTGATACTACTACTGTTAGTGATACTATACTAATACTGATACTACTACTGTTAGTGATACTATACTAATACTGATACTACTACTGTTAGTGATACTATACCAATACTGGTACTACTACTGTTAGTGATACTATACTAATACTGGTACTACTACTGTTAGTGATACTATACTAATACTGATACTACTACTGTTAGTGATACTATACCAATACTGGTACTACTACTGTTAGTGATACTATACTAATACTGATACTACTACTGTTAGTGGAACTACTACTGTTAGTGATACTATACTAATACTGGTACTACTACTGTTAGTGATACTATACTAATACTGATACTACTACTGTTAGTGGAACTACTACTGTTAGTGATACTATACTAATACTGGTACTACTACTGTTAGTGATACTATACTAATACTGATACTACTACTGTTAGTGGAACTACTACTGTTAGTGATACTATACTAATACTGGTACTACTACTGTTAGTGATACTATACTAATACTGGTACTACTACTGTTAGTGATACTATACTAATACTGATACTACTACTGTTAGTGATACTATACTAATACTGATACTACTACTGTTAGTGATACTATACTAATACTGGTACTACTACTGTTAGTGATACTATACTAATACTGATACTACTCCTGTTAGTGATACTATACCAATACTGATACTACTACTGCTAGTGATACTATACTAATACTGATACTACTACTGTTAGTGGAACTACTACTGTTACTGGTACTACTACTGTTAGTGATACTATACTAATACTGGTACTACTACTGTTAGTGATACTATACTAATACTGATACTACTACTGTTAGTGGAACTACTACTGTTACTGGTACTACTACTGTTAGTGATACTATACTAATACTGGTACTACTACTGTTAGTGATACTATACTAATACTGATACTACTACTGTTAGTGATACTATACTAATACTGATACTACTACTGTTAGTGGAACCACTACTGTTACTGGTACTACTACTGTTAGTGATACTATACTAATACTGATACTACTACTGTTAGTGATACTATACTAATACTGATACTACTACTGTTAGTGATACTATACTAATACTGGTACTACTACTGTTCGTGATACTATACTAATACTGGTACTACTACTGTTAGTGATACTATACTAATACTGATACTACTACTGTTAGTGATACTATACTAATACTGATACTACTACTGTTAGTGATACTATACTAATACTGATACTACTACTGTTCGTGATACTATACTAATACTGGTACTACTACTGTTAGTGATACTATACTAATACTGATACTACTACTGTTAGTGATACTATACTAATACTGATACTACTACTGTTAGTGATACTATACTAATACTGGTACTACTACTGTTAGTGATACTATACTAATACTGATACTACTACTGTTAGTGATACTATACTAATACTGGTACTACTACTGTTCGTGATACTATACTAATACTGGTACTACTACTGTTAGTGATACTATACTAATACTGATACTACTACTGTTAGTGATACTATACTAATACTGATAATACTACTGTTAGTGGAACTACTACTGTTACTGATACTACTACTGTTAGTGATACTATACTAATACTGGTACTACTACTGTTAGTGATACTATACTAATACTGATACTACTACTGTTAGTGATACTATACTAATACTGATACTACTACTGTTAGTGATACTATACTAATACTGGTACTACTACTGTTCGTGATACTATACTAATACTGGTACTACTACTGTTAGTGATACTATACTAATACTGATACTACTACTGTTAGTGATACTATACTAATACTGGTACTACTACTGTTCGTGATACTATACTAATACTGGTACTACTACTGTTAGTGATACTATACTAATACTGATACTACTACTGTTAGTGATACTATACTAATACTGATACTACTACTGTTAGTGGAACTACTACTGTTACTGATACTACTACTGTTAGTGATACTATACTAATACTGGTACTACTACTGTTAGTGATACTATACTAATACTGATACTACTACTGTTAGTGATACTATACTAATACTGATACTACTACTGTTAGTGATACTATACTAATACTGGTACTACTACTGTTCGTGATACTATACTAATACTGGTACTACTACTGTTAGTGATACTATACTAATACTGATACTACTACTGTTAGTGATACTATACTAATACTGATACTACTACTGTTAGTGATACTATACTAATACTGATACTACTACTGTTCGTGATACTATACTAATACTGGTACTACTACTGTTAGTGATACTATACTAATACTGATACTACTACTGTTAGTGATACTATACTAATACTGATACTACTACTGTTAGTGATACTATACTAATACTGATACTACTACTGTTAGTGATACTATACTAATACTGGTACTACTACTGTTAGTGATACTATACTAATACTGATACTACTACTGTTAGTGATACTATACTAATACTGGTACTACTACTGTTCGTGATACTATACTAATACTGGTACTACTACTGTTAGTGATACTATACTAATACTGATACTACTACTGTTAGTGATACTATACTAATACTGATAATACTACTGTTAGTGATACTATATAATACTGATACTACTACTGTTAGTGATACTATACTAATACTGGTACTACTACTGTTAGTGATACTATACTAATACTGATACTACTACTGTTAGTGATACTATACTAATACTGATACTACTACTGTTAGTGATACTATACTAATACTGATACTACTACTGTTAGTGATACTATACTAATACTGATACTACTACTGTTAGTGATACTATACTAATACTGGTACTACTACTGTTAGTGATACTATACTAATACTGATACTACTACTGTTAGTGATACTATACTAATACTGATACTACTACTGTTAGTGATACTATACTAATACTGATACTACTACTGTTAGTGATACTATACTAATACTGATAATACTACTGTTAGTGATACTATACTAATACTGATACTATACTAATACTGATAATACTACTGTTAGTGATACTATATTAATACTGATACTACTACTGTTAGTGATACTATACTAATACTGGTACTACTACTGTTAGTGATACTATACTAATACTGATACTACTCCTGTTAGTGATACTATACTAATACTGATACTACTACTGTTAGTGATACTATACTAATACTGATACTACTACTTTAATTAATTGTTTAATGAAATGTATGGGGCTGATTGTTCTTATGTTGTATATATGATGCTTTGGCAATGTTGTTATTACATTCATGCCAATAAAGCTAAATTGAATTAAATTGAATTTGATACTATACCAACACTGATAATACTACTATTAGTGATACTATTACAATACTGGTACTACTACTGTTAGTGGAACTACTACTAGTACTGGTACTACTACTGTTAGTGGGACTACTATACCAACACTGGTACTACTACTATTAGTGATACTATCACAACACTGGTACTACTAGTATTAGTGATACTACTACTGTTAATGGAACTACTACTGGTACTGGTACTACTACTGTTTGTAGAACTACTACTGGTACTACGATACTACTCCTGTTTGCACTGTAACTTTTATTATATTTTAATGTGTATTTGTTGCTTTGTTGCTTTATGTTTTCTGTAAAGCACTTTGAATTAGCTTTGAATAAACTTGCCTTACGCTGCTGTCAGCAGCTCTACATGTCCAGAGGAAGAACGTAAACCCGTCCCTCTGATCTAAGTTCAGGACGGACTGAGGGACATATATCACCATCCTGCAGCTAGCAGGCTAACAGTGCTGCTGCTGCGTTTCTCTAATGTTTGTGTTTAAACCGGTCAAACGCTGAGTCTGGGAGGGCGCTACAGGACGTCAACACCAAACAGGAAGTTGTAGAGAGAAGAACGCAGCAGACTCAATCAGCGGTCGCTTACTGGATGAAGACGGCGTAATAATCAAATAAGAAAAGGAAGGAAAGAGCTGCTGGTGGTTATTTTGTATTTCCTTATTGATGAAGTCATGTTTCTCTCTCTCTCTCGCTCTCTCCAGTAGCTGTCACTTCCCTCGCCGTCACCTGTCAGTCAGGATGCAGACGGAGGCGGTTGCCGCTGCGACTGCCAGTGACTGTACACTTGGCAGAAGGTCCTTTAACACCTCGAGTTGTACTCTCTCTCTCTCTCTCTCTCTCTCTCTCTCTCTCTCTGTCTCCAGAGACTCTCTGCTGACAGTCCTGATTGTCACTTAGCATCTGCTGCAAATTACTGCGCTCAGTTCCTGAAAATACTGCACTACTGACGCTGATACTGTCAGTAAAACTACTTCTGATACTGCTACTGTTACCACCAGTGGAACTACTACTTATACTGCTACTGGTGGTAAACGTGCTGCTGATACTGTTAGAGAGAGTACTACTGATACCCCTACTATTACTTTCTACTGGTGATAATGATACTGATGCTGTTAGTGGTACCATAATACTGATACTACTCCTACTACTGATAGTACTTCTAATACTAATAATTCTACTGTTTGTGGAAATATTACTTATACTGATACTCCTGTCAGTGAAAATACTGCTGATACTTATACTGTTAGTTGTACTACTATACTGATACTACTCCTATTAGTGACACTACTACCTATACTATTACTGCCAGTGGAACTACTACTGATATTTTTTATAATACCGGTAAATTGATCGCTAGTTGTACTTTTACCTATACTAATACTCCTGTTAGTGAAAATACTGCTGATACTTATACTGTTAGTGGTACTACTATAATGATACCACTCCTATTAGTGACACTACTACTGATATTACTTCTAATACTGGTAATTCTACTGGTAGTGGAACTATACCAATACTGACACTGATTCTGTTAGTGGTACTACTATACTGATACTACTCCTGTTAATAAATTACTACTGATATTACTTCTAATACTGGTAATTCTACTGGTAGTGGAACTATACCAATACTGACACTGATTCTGTTAGTGGTACTACTATACTGATACTACTGATGCTCCTGTTAATAAACTACTTCTGATAATAGAGGTAATTCTACTGCTAGTGGAGCTGTCACTTATAGAAAAAGTATGACTGATATTACTTCTAATTCTACTACTTGTGGAAGTATTGATTATACTGACACTCCTGTTAGTGAAAATACTACTGATATTGATACTGTTAGTGGTACTACTATACTGATACTACTCATGTTGGTGAAACTACTACTGATATTTTTTCTTATACAGGTTATTCTACTGCTAGTGGAACTTGTACTGATCCTCCTGTTAGAGAAAGTACTACTGATACTGTTACTGTTAGTGGAACTGCTTCTACTTCAGTCACTCCCACTTGTACTGCTACTCACTACTAATATTACTGTTAATATTACTACCGCTACTACAACCACGCCTTGCTTAAAATAACATTCCTGGGATGTTATTTGAACCTGTCCCCACCTGAGAGTCTCTTCGCCGTGTCAGGTTGTGTGTTTTTAATCACCTGAAGCCATGATAGCGTATCAGGATCCAGTAATCTAAACCGAAGCAAACCCGTTTCTCTGTTCTGTGTTTCTGTTCTGCTGCTGGTCTCCAACACAACAGTCACACTGCGAGTGCATTCATGCTAGCAGCATCTGTACAGCTGCTGCTGCTGCTGCTGCAAATAACAAGCAGCCATGTTGTCTGCACACAGAGTTCAGCAGCCCAGTGTAGAGAGCAGCTGTGCAGCGTCTGACCTCTGACCCTGCCTCCAGGTGTGTCCTGAGTCATACCACCTGCTACCAGCCCTGTTTGAGGCACGCACACACGCTAACATACACACACGTTTGTTCCCATTGATATAACGCATTCCCCAATCCCTCACCTCAACCGTCACTACTACACGCCTAACCTGAACCTTTATCCTGGAGGCCAATTTATAAATCTACGTCGAGTCTACGCTGTGGCCACGCCACTGTGAGCATTTATACTTGTGCGTTGGTGACAGTGTTGTTCTGCAATTGCAATTGACCCTACGCTAAGCCACGTCCCCCTTAGTTACTGTTGCTAAGTCCGACAAACTGTCGGAGCTGTTAGACATTTATCACGGCGCCGCCACTGTCTTATTACTGCACTCCCTGGAGAAATATTGACACATTTGTTGGAAAAAGCGAGCACTTTAACTCTCGCCGATTGCTCAAAGATGCTCAGGGCCCGTGTCCACCAAAGCGTTTTTTGCCAGCTGAAAACGCCCAGCAGGGAGCGCTAGCGGGTGTTTTTGATGTTGCAAGTAGTTCCACCTGACTTTACTGGATGTAAAAAATGTCAACACAGAGTAGAGCGCTCGCTCTGCATGAAGAAGCAGGTAGAGAGAGAGAGAGAGAGGACGGACTCGCCGTACGTGGGTTCATGAGAGTTTGTGGGCGAGGAAACATCTCGGCGAGTACCGCCGTTCGGTCCAAGAGCTGAGGTTGAACGAAGCCCGGTTCCAGGATAGTAACCGTTGCTCTACGGTGTGGTATTTGTCCCGCCCGTCCTCTACTGTGATTGGACAGCTCGGCGACCGGGAAAAAAACGCTCAGCGCCTCGTCACGCTGCTGCCGTTTTTACCATGTTTTAAAAAATGCGGCGCTCTCATTGCAATGAATTGAAAAAAGCCGGGCCTCAGGACGCTTTGGCGTACACGGGCCCTTAAGGTTGGTTGTGCGTTCAGTCCCCACCGAGATATAAAAACATGAAACCAGCACACACGGTGACATGTGTAGTGTTTCGTGCTCCCCTTCATCTCCTCCCCCTCCTTAAAATTTTATTTTATTTTTGCCAAACCCACGCTCCTCCTCCTCCTCCTCCTCTCTCCATGTCTGCATTTTACTGTCACTCGCCTGTTATATGTTCTTGTTTGTGTGTTTGTTTGTGTGTTTGTTTGTGTGTTTGTGTGTGTGTGTGTGTGTGTGTGTGTGTGGTGTGTGTGTGTGTGTTAGGCCTCAGGCAGGTTTCCGTTCCAGTTCGCTTGTGTTGTTGGAGCAGGTGGCAAGACGACACACACACACACATACACACACACAATACACACACACACACACACACACACAAAAACACGCGATAACACACTAACAAAATTATGCGTCTTGTGTTTTTGATTTCTGGCTCCACATAAAAGTAAAACACACACACACACACACACACTGATCTTTGTATTGACTCGTCTCAGTGGCTCAAACACAATCACAGCCCTGAGGGGGCGACCGAGATAGACAGAGACAGACAGAGATGGAGAGAGAGAGAGCGAGAGAGGCTGAATAGGAGGCTGAAGGAGTTCCTTCACGGTTCTCGAGGTTCTCTATAGATCAGTTAAAATAAACTGCTGCATCTGAACAAAAGAGCCGAGGATGAAAAGTATTTATATTTTACACTGATTCTTTTTCTTCCTCTTAGCACATTTAATCAAGTACTGTACGTGAGTTAGAGGTTATTGTGCTGTACTCCACTTTCACATATTATTCACTCCTTCACAACATTGATTCAGATTAATAAAACAAAATATAGTCCACAAATATAATATGATATATAGGATAAGACAAGATGAGATAAAACAGAGGAATTCATTCTTTTGGTACTTTAAGTATATGTTCATACTTTTACTAGCATTTCTACACTGAGGTATTGTTACATGGTGAGATTTAAGTAAATCTGGTGCGCTAGCGTGCTCAAATATACTAAGGAGCGCTAAACAGTAAGTACAGCTGCTGGGAATGTCATTAGGTTTGCAGGTATTTGGTCATAAAACAAAGTACTGCACATATTAATGTTTGTCCTGATGATTGTGCTACATGAAAAGTCAGAGGATCACCAAAGTTATTACTATTACGTTGCCATTCCCAGAGCGTGTCGAGCGCTAGCATGGCTAAAAATAGAGTCCACTTAAAATCACAAAAGACTTCACTTCATCCAAGGTGGGTTCAAATCAAGCGGCACCTGGACCTGGTTGAAGATACTCAAATACTCTTCACAGACGTCATCTCTTCAGATTCAAAAGTCTCGTCAAAGAGAGCTTCAGTTGTATAGGAGGTATAAAAAATGCCTTTGGAGATCTAAATGTAAGCCGAGAAACAAAACACAAGAGGAGCTCTCACAAGTCAAGGACAGACAAGAGTTTGGCTTCCAGTGATACAGAAGGAAAAGGACCAATCTTGTTTTTGTGTTTGTGTGCCACAGCTGACAAGCTAACCTGCAAACTGAGCAGATTCCCTGCTGGATATTTGTTTCGGCAATTTGTGAAACAGATTCAGGCACAACACGAGACATGTGTCCGTGTTTGTAGAGAAGGTGGAGACCAGAAGGCTGACGAGTTGTTTTTACTTTCAGCGACAGAGCAGGGACAGTCATGCTTTCTGATTGGTTAATGCAGATATAGGAGCTGGGCAAACAAAATATAATTATAGTGATATAATATTCCTCAATAACAACACAACAGATTTCCAATAAATGTTTGATTTAATTCATTTGAATCAAGAACGAATTAGCTCTTAATTTTTCTATTAAGATGTTTTTTTGTTATGGAAAAAGGACTGAAAACAGATTTTACTTACTAATTTTTTGAATGCTCTGCCACAGATTTGTGAAGTGATCCACTGTGTTTGTTCTGACCATAAAGTTTCACTAAGGAGCAGAAATCAGCCTTTAAACCTAAAAAGGAATAATAACTTTATTGCGTGACGGTTTACTTTCTCAGAAGAAAGAGCTCATAGTGGAACCAAAGATGGAGGTTTAATCGGCTTACAGCTGAATTTTTAAATACAAAGTTTTATTTTTACTGCGGTTATTGAATTGGAGGAGGTGGACCTTCACCCAGATTCTCCTGGAGACACCTGAGAGTCCTGTGGTGGAGCGTGCTCAGTGAACACATGGTAATGTTTCAGCAGCTGACAGCAGCTCTGTCAGGTAGAGTTGGACCTAGAAGTCCTTTCAGACTAATTACATAAAACTGAGGTGTTTGTCGACTGAGCTCTGACTTTGCAGCTTCGGCTGGACACATGAACAAGCTGTACCTGTCTGACACACTCCGCCTGTTAGTATAAAGTCAAACACGGAGAGAGAGGGAGGGCCGAGAGGATTGTGTTGTTCAGGAATGTGCGTTAGGAAAAGAAATGTGGGTCTTGTGGTGGTTACAAAGGCCCCTTTGTGACCAGGTACCCCCCCTTCCTCCTTCAACACTGGAGATACTGAGAGTTTGCCTCCATCTCTCCATCATACCTGTTCTGACCTGTGAAAACACACACACACACATGACCTGACTGAGTATACGAACTACTACAGAGCTGTCAAACTGCTGGTTATTCATTCATTAAATTTAGCTCTCTAGAAATTCAGGAAATTCACAGAGAAGACAAAACAAACACTAAATACCTCAGTAATATCGTCGACAACATCTTCCAAATCGAGATGTAAAAGTCTCTTTCGCTCATCTTATTATCCGAGGTGATTTTATTGATTTTATATCATGTAGTCTATGACGAACTGCTTACTCTGTGTTAGGATTTATTGCTTTACTCTTCCTTGGTTCTGCTGTTTAATTGTTGTACTTTCAACATGTAAAGCACCTTGTGAGGAAGCAGGAAGGAATTTTTATGTCGAGACAACTTGAAGTTGTGCAAATGTGTGATGTTGGAAAAGGAGACATGCAAAGCTGGGAAAAGAAATTATAAATTGCGACCAGGAAAGATACCCGTTTCCAAAATAAGCACGATTTGCTGCTGACATTATTATTTTGAAGCCATTAGAACAAAGGCTAATATTCATTTTTGTCTTTGTTGATTGTTAAGTCTAGAGGAGAAAATGGCTTTATAATATAATAAACTTTAACGCTAGCAGCTCTGTGGGGCTGTATTTGCACCAGCATGCTAACATGCTGATGTTTAGGAGATTTACTATCTTTGTTTAGTTTGTTAGCATGCTAACATTTGCTAATTAGCGCTCAACACGAAGTAAAGTGTTGAGATTCATCCTCTGTGGTAATTGATGAGAAATTGCAGTTTGGACCAAAGATGCGGACGGACCAACAGACCGACACTCATGCTGCTAGCATGGCAAAAAATCCAGCCTGTCCTCACAAGAGAAACATCTGTACAGGTTGATTTTGCTTATTACGACCCATATTTATGTTTTTAGTTAGACCTCTAGTGGCCGAGGAAGTCAGGTGACTCTTGGTCATTCCGGCCAAGCAATCTATCCACCATAACATCAAACTACAAACTGACTCCTCATCTTCATTCCAACCAGGGTGGTGAGAAACGTGGGTGTCGTGATTGATGACCAGATGTCCTTTTCAGACCGTGTTGCTGCTGTCTCTCGGTCGTGCCGCTTTGCTCTATACAACATAAGGAAAATCAGGCCCTACCTCACTCAGTACGCCACCCAGCTTCTGGTACAGGCCGTGGTTATCTCTCGCCTCCACTATTGCAATGCCCTCCTAGCAGGTCTGTGCGGTGAAACCCTTACAAATGGTTCAGAACGCAACAGCGCGTCTGGTTTTTGATCAGCCCAAAAGGACTCTTGTCACTCCATTACTCAGTGACCTCCACTGGCTCCCAGTGGCCTCCAGAATCAAATTCATGTCACTAATGCTTGCATACAGAGTGACTACTGGGTCTGCACCATCTACCTAAACCCCACAATACAAACTTACTTTCCTTCTCGGCCATAAAAAGCAATCTCAGTCCCGGCTGTTCTCATCTGTGACACCACGATGGTGGAACGAGCTACCACACGCCATCAGAGCAGCGGCGTCCCTCTCTGACTTCAAGAAGCTCTTAAAATCTCATCTCTTCCGAGAACACTTCCTCTTATAACACCTCTAACTCCTAACCTCTAACATGCACTTCCTGCGCTCTTCTTCTTCTGTCCTCTACAATGATCTTGTATTGATTGCACTTTGTTAACTCTTACTTCCTCCCCTAGGTGTTTACCCATTGATGCGATACGTGCTATGAGTATTTACTTACTAGTATTTACTGCTCTTACTAGTATGTATTGTCAGTTGTAGACCTCGTGCTGTATTTGATGCTCTGCTGATGCTTGTGTGTTTGTGCGTCTGCCAAACGAGTGAATGTAAATGTAGTTTAATTAATGACCGAGTCCATGTAAGGACGGGGGTGGGCTGGATGGATGAGTCAAGTACACTCAGGAGGTTTTAGATGACTTACGTTACTTACATCAGTGGTTCTCAAACCTTTTCAGGCCAAGGGCCCCTAAACCGACACACGTTAGACCACAGACCCCCATTTGATAATTTTGTCCCAGGGTCCCTGATCTGATGGGATTTTTGCTTTTAGATGTTTTATTACAGACTGTGTATGAAACCCATGGCCAAAACAGTCACCGTGTTCATTATGGATGGAATTATAGTGAAAGTCAATTATTAGATTTTGCTAGAGACCCCTTGGGACCCCCTCAAGGACCCCGATTTGACTTACATAATGTACTTTAACCCAAACCATGATCTTGTCCTAGACCTTCTTTTCCGTTGCCTAAACCTAAGTGAACTACCACCGTATCCCGTTTACCTCGCGTCAAACACCATGTGATGCTCATGCGATACGCCTGTCGCCCTACTGGTACTTGCTAACGCTCGTACATGTTTTTGGGAAAGGTTATATATGTGCTTTCTAACGGACATATATGTTGTTCTGGGACACTTGACAATCGACCTATTTAGTCGTTTAGTTATGAGGACATGTTGGAAAAAACTCCCCAGCCTCCGTCCTGATATCTGATCTGGATGTTTGACCAATCATCCTTGAAATAGCTTCTTTCTAGAAATCTTGCAGTGAAAATGAACCGCTGCTGCTGCTGCTACAGGAGGCCGCAGCTGGTCCACGATGCCACAGCGGGGATCTTGACCAACTCTGCCCCCTCTGCTCACTGAAA
>NW_024044237.1:34138192-34154662 GCF_014851395.1 Micropterus salmoides | reverse complement strand
AAGTGTGTTAGACTGCGACTCTGCGTAGGGTTTTGGGTGGGTAACTGCTGAAAAAGAAGGCAGAGAAGTGTGTTAAACTGCGACTCCGCCTCCTGGTCTCAACTCTGGGTTGTCATGGATTTGGTCACTAATAAAAGTGGTTAAAGAGACTTTGTTGTACCAGAAAGTTCACATGTTAAAGCTCCTCATTATGAGCTGCTCTGGATAAGAGCATCAGCTCACAGCTGAGATGTAAATGAGATGTAATGTTGAGAGTTCCTCAACAGATGATGAAGAGGAAGGGCCAATGATGTGAAGGCCCAGATCCATCAGAGTATCAATGTTCTTCCTCTCTCTCCTCCCCTCTCACTGCAGACATGAACCACTGGCTGAGAAACATCCTGATTCTGACTCTCTGGCTAGGTAACACTTTAAACCTACTGATTGTTCTCCTTTAATCAATCATCTTTATTGATCCATCTCTTCCTCTGCATGTTCTCTTCTTCCCCAGAGTGTAAAGGAGAAGACAGAGTGACCCAGCCAGCAGGAGATGTCATTGCTGCTGAAGGAGACACAGTTACACTTGACTGTACTTTTGAGACGAGTTATCCAGGTCCAACTTTGTTCTGGTACAAACAGGATGGAAACAACAGCCCCAGATTCATGCTGAGTCGCATGCAACAGAACGATGTGAAAACAGAGGATAAGTTTAAGGAGAGGTTTTCATCAACAGTTGATTCCACCTCAAAATCAGTTCCTCTGAAGATCCAGAAGCTTCAGCTGTCTGACTCTGCTGTGTACTACTGTGCTCTGCAGCCCACAGTGACAGGAAACACCAAAACTCTGTACAAAAACCTTTGGAGCAAAGACAACAGATACTCCACAACTTCCACTAGAGGGAGTCACACACTGTTAAACTTCAGTGTGATGATGCAGTCTGGATTTGTTTCATCTTGAACAAATGTATGCAATACTGTCAATATACTGTATGTACTGTTATACTTCAGTATTGGAGAAAAAAAATGTACACAGTTTGAATGAAACATGTCTATAAACTGGTTGGCATCACAGACTCAGGTTCTCATTGCTTTTGTTCTCGTCTTTATAAAGTTTCTCAGTTTTTCTCTCAGGCTGTGATTTCTTGTGGTGTACCACAGGGTTCAATCCTGGGGCTTCTCATTTTCTATCTACATGTTGCCTTCAGATCAAATTATTTTTAAAACACATCAGTTTCCATTGTTTTGCCAACAATATTGGATTATAGTTCCCATTAAAATCCAGCAATCATGGCAGCTGGTTTTATTCATGTGAAGTTCTGGTGTTCCAGACCTTCCTACAACTGAGTGAGTCTAGAAATTTGACGATTATTTTTGCCCCTTCAGCTGAAGGGAATAATCTTATATTCCAATTGGCTACAATTGCATTAAATGTCAATCCACTCAGCAGTGATGTCCAAACCAACAATACAGTATCTGAAATACAAGAATTAATGTCACGATTGATGGTGGGGCAGGTTGGTGGACCCAAATGCAGGACACAGAGCAAGCGAGTGCAGTTCAAAGAAGGTTTAATTAAAACCGAGCACACTTGAATCCAGAATCCAAAAACAACAGAGTCCAAATAAACAGTTGAACCAACAGTAATCAAAATCCACAGAAACAGGGTGACACGACGAGCAGGGCAGGTAAAACAATACAACACGAGACAGAGCGTCTACACACTACAATGACCGGACACAGACTGAGGAAACAAACAAGTATATATACACACACACACACACACGGGGTAACGAGCTGGGAGGGAGCAACACAGGTGACCAGGATCAGGTTAACGAGGCAGGCAGAGAGACAGCAGGGAAACAGAGAGGCTCACCTGACAGGCAGACATGGGGCAAAATTAATAACCAACACAGACAGAACACGTTACAAATTACCTGACAAGAATCTAATTTCAGACAATAACAGAAACCCATGTAAACAGACACACACCGACCAACTATAACACAGGGATCATAGCAGACAAAACCTAAATGAGAAGACAGAACTAGAACACAGAGCAGACTAAACCAAAATGATGCAGAGAAAGAACTAGAAGCAAATACTACGACATGAACTAAAGCACAGGACTAGGAACAAAGACATGGAATAAAAACCCAGACTCCCCAACAAGACACACAGCCAGGACTGAAACCCAGACACAGAGGAACCAAAATCAAAGCACAGAGAAGGCACAGCCAAAATAATATAATTCAGACAAGCTCAGGACAGGATCGTGACAATTAACCAGGCAGCAGTAACAAAGATGTGTTCAATAATATACAGTATATAACTAAACTATTCAGTTTAGATAGTTTAATAAAATTTACAGACGCTTGCCTTGTTTTTAAGGTGTTACATGGGCTAGCCCTCCCCACTTAACCAGTTCATAAAGCAGAAGGATGGCAGAGGGGGGGTAACAGTTAGTAGAGGGGGCTGTATTGTACAGTACAGACGTAGTAAGTTTGGACAGACGGCATTCTCAGTTACAGCTACCCGTTACTGGAATAGTTCACTAGGGGGTGGTGATGGAGCAGTGGACAAGACACATGCCTTTGGTGTGAGAGACCCAGGTTCAATCCTCCACTGGGACCCATCCACCATTGTGTCCCTGAGCGAGACACTTAACCCCTCGTTGCTCCAGAGGAGTGCGACCTCTGACATGTAGAGCAATTGGAAGTTGTTCAAATTACGGGGGGTCTGACCCCCCTAGTTAAGACTTGGACCCTCCCAAAAGAGGCAAAACCAGCAGTTCAGGGGGGTCTTTCTTACCTGTATTTGTAAATATTACAATACATTTCCCATACTCGTGCCTTATATTCAAAAAAGTCTTGAAAGACGATTTCAGACACCCCTGAAATGGACCGTACCATTTCCTAACATCGACGTTAGTTAAATGTCTTGTCCGTCTGCATCACTCGTAACGCAGCTGCTCCATTCCGGTGCATCACACGCTAATGGAGACGCAGCAGGTTAATGTCAGTAGTTAACTATCTAGTTGCTTTAATACACTTATCTCTCCTACCTTCAGAGATTCGTAATTAGCATTTCTTTTACTTAAAATGAGCCATCTGATGTTAGCTAGCTGAGAGTCCACCCTATCATTTCATTGTCACTATGTAATTTCACACTGGTGTTTAGGCATGAGCAGTGAAAATGGGGATTAGTTATTGTAGAGATACCTATTAACATCAATATAGAGGTTTTTTATTTCATTTCAAGTCTTTTGTGAGTCCTTTCACAATAAAATGGCATTTGTTTTCCCCAACAACAGTGTTTGTCAGACTACTGCTTATTGGATGCAGATGACATCATTCACAACATGAACAAGAGGAAAGGAGATATTTGCTAAAAAAGAGCGAGTTGAAACTTTAAACTTGATGAGAATGATAAAACCTTAGGAATTAGAGATAATAATGCAGACTGTATTTTATGTGTGGGTTTGTTTTGAGCGGTCATGATGGTCTGCTGTTGTCTGACTTGCTGGCAGTTTTGCTCTTGACTTCTTGGTGACCTCTGACTACAAAAGTTGTCGTGTGGTATGGGGCACCCGTGAACTGGTGTGATGAATTTGTTTACATTAGTTAAATAGGCAAGGATATTGTAAGCATTGGAAGATTTTGGTTCACTGAAGCCCGCGTCTGTGCTGTACTGGGTTTACTTTTGGATCTGGAAAAATTGTTGACCCCCCCGGTTGTCACTGTATAATTCACACTCTGGTCGCTTTGGATAAAAAGCATCAGCTAAATGTGTTGAATTGAATTGAGCGAATGCAACAACTATTTCATTTTTAAACATACTTCAGACGTGGCTTAAGGCACAACAGACTTCAAGCATATATCTTCAAGAATTTACATAATCTTAACATTTTTTACATTCTGTACTGTCACTTTTGTCATGTATCCATGTACTATCTTGTATTTTATCTTCTTGCAGTACTTGATAAGGCACTATACTGATGATATTTGGAACTAAATGGTTGTTTTTTATACGTACTGTAATGTTTAGCCCCATGCTGGAAGGAGGAGACATGGACTCAGGAGTTCTTCACCTGGTGCTTCAATTTATTTCTTCACCAGACACGTGGAAAGTGCAGTAGTGCAAGGGTGAATTATTGCAAAAATATCTCAAAAATTTAATAGAAAACAAAACAAGGAAACTAAGTACAAACTACTCAAATTATTACAAACTGATATTAAACAACACAAAAAAAACTTATAACAGGTCCTCTGCTGAGAGGAGCCTCTGCCTCCTTCCTTTATACCAGAAGCCCCTCCTACAAGACAAACCAAAGTTAATTGGAAATCTATTAAACACCAATATGTTACCTCAACCGTCCAGAATATTTCTGGCTACATCAATACACAATATATCAACTATAAAACCAGAAATGAAATGTTACATGCTGAACAAAGCTTCTCAAAACAGCAACTTAAGGTACTCCAGTACCTCTGTACTGGCTCGCACTGTAAATTACTCCACACTCCATCACTTCCTGTTTGCCCCTTCAACCCAGATCCCTGCTTGAGGATGAGAACAGGTGAATGAAACATACAAACATTTGGATGACCTTGGGTAAATCCAGTAAGCTAAAATAAATGACTTGAAATGAACTGTGTATGTGTTGTATTTATCCAATCATGATTTCAACTCTTCTGACTAGTACTTAAATGAACTGAAATGAAATGACATGAAATGACATGAAATGACATGAAATGACAAGCCATGTGTCCATTGATGCTAGCCCATATGCTAAAGGTAATGCTAATGCTAAAAGTCCTATGCTAATGTTCAGCTAAGGTTAGCTCAGCATGCTAAGACCAATGCTACCGCTGGCTTAAATGAAGGCATGGGGTAGCCCCATGACACGCACTTTAATCACTTTTGTAATGTAGTTATGCATGATACTTTTAATGTATTTTTCTTGCAGTACTTGTGGAAACATTGTTCTGATGTACATTTACATTGAAGTCTAACTACGGTGTTGATTAATGTGAACTGTCCCTGTTAAATTAAATAAGAAAATACCACTTTGATACGGCAGCTAACAGAATACAGTGAGTCAACTCAGGTAACTCAGCAAAGGCTGCACCAAAGCAACAAAGACTGACGATACTATAAAGGAGAGAGACATTTCCTTCAGACAGGGACAAGGCCAAAAGGATTACCAAGATTAAATTCAAAGCTGTGGTAGAGAATTACAGGTTTATACAGTCTTTTGGAGTCACGGTGCGCCCTACCCTCTGGATATTTCAGACACTGTCCTACTAGAGCTTTACAACAAGGCCTGTGACCACCTATGATGTGTTTTATCAGATGAGATGACAGCTATTATTCAACTGTCAAGCATACAGGTATCAGATCAGGACTCTGTGTGGACAGATACGTCATATTAAAAGACTGAGCAAAGCACCTGTAGGGGACAAAAGAACCTGATCAGGACGTCCCTAATGAAATGTCCTCCATGTTCCCAGAATAGAGAGCAGGTCTTCAGGTAGGCTTCCTTCTAGTGGGACCTGCCTCGGTCTCACATGGTGTGAAGAACTGAAAGTGGACATTCAGGAAACATTTCTCTGAGGCAGAGCTGCTCTGGATGCACAAATAATCTCACTGGCTGAACTGAACTTTGGTAGACAGCCAATCTCTAAAAAGGGGATTCTCTGGCCCCGCCCACTGAAGTCCAACTCAACCAATGAGATTCTTTGCGTCTCCAGAGCAGAAATGTTTGAGGAACTAAAAGCACAATCAGCTTGATGTTGAGGAGAAGGGCTGTGCAGCAGAGAGGCTGTTTAGTTTCTTCATTCTACTGCAGTGGAAGAACATTGCTCATCTGCTGTCTGTCTGGCTTTAACAACTCCAAAGACATGTTGCTTTACCTCTTTTTACTTTGCTCTCACTTCATAGGTGAGTGTTGGAACACAGATGAAAGGCTCATTAACCTGCTGGATTAACCAGATATTTGGTCTACATTTCAGAACTAGAGGTTTCTCTGTGGAAGGGAACAACTTCCATGATAGAAACAGACATTTGGTTTATTGAATGAATCCAGAAAGTCAAGAACCTCCGTTGAGTCTCTTGATGTTAGAATCTCTTGCAGACTAACTGACATGAATGACTCATTTTGCAGCCCTGGGTTCCATGAACAGCATAACGCCAGAAAGTCCTGAAGAACATGTTGCAGAGGGAGGAAACATCAACCTGACCTGTAAATATGAGGGTGCTATCTACAATATCCAGTGGTACCGACAATACCAGAGATCCAGACCAGAGTTCCTGCTCTACATCACAGAGAGTGGATCGATTCATCCAACTGATTCTGTTTTCTCAGCTCACATTAATAAAGAAGAGAAACGTGTGAATCTGGATATCATCTCAGCTAAAGTGACAGACTCTGCTGTGTACTACTGTGCTGTGAAGCCCACAGTGACAGGAAACACCAAAACTCTGTACAAAAACCTTTGGAGCAAAGACAACAGAATACTCCACAACGTCCACTAGAGGGAGTCACACACTGTTAAACTGCAGTGTGATGATGAAGTCTGGATTTGTTGAAGTGGTGATAGAAGCAACTTTAAATGAAGCACTACAGATAAAACACAATAAACAAAAACAGACAGAACAGAATTTGAATCATGTATATCCATAATACTTCCAAAGTATCTCCAATTCCACTCTAGCAGACTGTTTTCACAGACAATTGAAACACACCCTGAAGGGCCTTTTTTTGTTGGTGATTGTAACCATTGCAAGCTGAAGCTGTGCTGCCTGGTTTGAAGCAATATCTAGACTGTAATACTAAACCCCCATTTGCACCTCTCACCATAATGTTGTCCATTTAATTCCCACCTACAAGTCCCTGCTCAAAAGCAGGAGAGCACAAGTAAAAGTGTACATGTTTGGAACAATGATGGCATTGAGACCTTAAAAGGCGGCTTTTCCTGTAACAGCTGGGACCTCTTCCATAGCCTGGGCTTAGAGGAGGCAACAGGCACCATCTGCAGTTTTGTAGAGATGATGTGTTAACCAAGGTTATTATAGTTTTGGATTTTTCATTAGTTTTAATTTTTATTTCGTTTTGACTTTTTGGTTTTGCTAGTTTAGTTTTTATTAGTTTTAGTTTAGTTTTAGTCTTTGTCGCTGCACGATGCAGCTCAGTTCAATTTAGTTTTTTCACAAAACATTAAAATACAAGGACAATCAGAACTATTTGTGAAAAGGGACACCCTTTTTCAAGCTAGCTATCTATATATTTGAAGTACTGACGTATTGTCTAAATAAATACTACAAATAAATGAAGCACATGCAATCTACAGTATAATTTTTAACCTACATACAGAAAACCCTCACATACTCAGTGGTGCCAAGAAATTCAACAACAGGTCTCTAGCAGCCTGAAGGCAAGTCTGACTGGAAAGCAGTTTGTTAATCAAAAAAAGGTATTAAAACAATGTGAAGCACAAAGAGACAGGCTGGCTGAGATATCAATGACCCCGTGAAACACACACTAGCTGACATGCAGTAAATATAATGACCAGCAGACAGTTGACCCAGCAGCAAGGGGAGCTCGCACTCAATGTACAAGGGGCAAGTTCATCTTACATGCAGGATGAGCTCCAAGCCAGACCATCAGAACAGAACAAGGAAATAAAACCACCAAGCAGTGTTAATTTCGTTGACGAAGACTATGACGAAAAATATTCGTCAACGAACCTTTTTCACGGACGAAAACTAAATAAAAAGTCAGATATGATGACGAAGACTGTGACGAAATATAACTGACACTTTAGTCAACGAATAAAAATTAGACAAAAATATTAGGGAGGGACGAATGGAGAAGAGATTCAATCATCACTACTCTTTTTGTGGGACAAGTTTGGAAGAAATCCAATCAGAGCGAATCTCATGGCCGCCTGTAAACCGTGTGGAGCAAAGATCTCTGGGAAAAACACCACCAACTCTAAATAGAAGCTAAAGGAAACCAGCTTGAGCTATATTGATTAGACGATTGTCTCGCTGAATTAATATGAGCATAAATATTAAATGTCCTCAAATTGAATCAAATGTGTAAAATGTGTATTATAGTAACGTTAGATGTTGTGGCGTTATATGACTGGACGAAGGGTTGATTTCCCCTTTATTCACCCTCACAGATACAGAAGACATCTGATGACAAAGATGACCGTAGGCCAAGTGGAAATAAAGCTAGTGCTGCTAGTGCAACCCAGCAGCAGGCCATCTCTACAGCTTTCCTAAGTTCTTCAAAGTACAAAACTGAATGGAGGGAACAACAGACCAAGGAGCAGGCCATAGCTAGATGGATTGGACGCACAGGTTTACCACTCACAACAATTGAAGACGAGGACTTTGTGCTAATGATGGAGATAGTAGATAGGAGACTAACAGTTCCAAAGAAAACTAAAATGAGCTATTTGATTGAAACACAGTATGAACATGAAAGACAAAAATTCAAAGAGAGACTGGCTGCTGCCCGGAGAGTTTCCATTGGCCTTGACTTGTGGACAAAAAAAGGACTGACAGCCTCCTTCCTTGCTATAAGCGCACGCTACTTTTGTGTTGAACAAAGTAAACCTGTACACATATTGTTGGCCCTTGAACAAGTAGCTCACCCACACACTGCACAGTCTATTAAGGCATGTGTGGACAAATGAATGCAAGAGTGGGGCATACCAAAGGAGAAGATCCTGACGGTAAGAACGGACAATGGGAGTAACATGGTGGCAGCCTTTAAAAACACCACAGCAGAAGAAACTAGCTCTGAGGATGACTCCCCTGGGTCCATGATGGAAAGTGACTCTGAAATAGATGAACAGCAGTGAGCCATGTTTAGTTTATTCTTTTACATCACAGTCAATTATCACATGAATGGTTTTCCCCCTGCCACACACTACATATATACAGTATGTACAGACACACACCAGCCAATTTATTAGGTTTAGACTTCTATGGTTGTCTTTTCTTCTTGTTATTAGGTACCATCATGTCGACATGGTGGTGATGTGGTGAAGCTCTTTCGCAAGTCCTCAGTTGCAACACAGAGGTTATCGGACCACTGTGGTGTTATTGTTGTAAATGACTGCCCCACACGCTGGTCAAGCACATTCAACATGGTCGCACGACTCCTCACAGTCAAAGATGCAGTCTGTCAAATCACAAATGACATGGGATGGGACAGTTTGCTTACTAGTGAGTGGCAAAAGCTTTCATCATTGCATGACTTACTGCTGCCTTTTGCGGAACACACTAAAACCCTCCAGAGTGACACTGCATCTATGTCCTTAGTGGTTCCTGCCCTCTTTGATCTGCTGAGCCGCCTAACTGACTTTGCAGAGAACACTCGGTACAGAGACCTCGCCACTCTTGCAGAGAAAATTAGATCAAATCTGAACCAGCGTTTTGCTTGCCTCTTGGATTCAACCGATGAAAAGTTCTCAGCACTTGCAGCAGCTGCCTGCTTTGTCAACCCAACTGTCTGTGAAATCCTTGTTAATGTTGATGTGGCTGATGGAAATATCCAGGAATCCAACGAGGGTTAAAATGAAGGGCAACTGGACTTGGTTGAAGATACTGGAAGACGTTTCGTCCCTTATCCAAAGGACTTCTTCAGTTCAGGAACTGCTGAAACAGGCAGAAGACTATGTGGTCAAATGCACTTTCCCACACACAAGACAGGAGGACCAGTCTGAAGATGATGCAGAAGAAGAGGTTATTGAGGAACCAGAAGCAGCGCCATCCTCAAAGCAGCCGGTGTTTAGGTTCCTCTCAAAATGCCGCACCACAAGGCCTAAACAGAAAACCTCCACAACCAGCATCAGGCGGCAGATCATCAAGTACAAGGAAGAACTTTCACATCCCATCACTGCGGACACAGGAACAGACTTGTGGCTGGATAAGAGTGACAGTTTTTATCACAGTTTAAAACCTTTCGCGTTAGACTTGTTGGCTATGCCAGCTTCTCAAGCTTTGCAGAGAGGGTATTCAGCATCACAGGTGACCTCACAAGAGGACGGCGCAACAGAGGAAGGGTTACACTGGAGCGAAGTGCTTTCCTTAAAATGAACAGAAACAAATAGAACTGTTGTATTCACTGCTATTTACAGCATTTCCTGAAGTAGTATATGCACAGCTTGAAAGTTATTTGTTTTGTTTTTTGTTTAATATGAGAGCAGAGAGATTTTTTCGTTCCATGCAATAATGGCATTACAGCTTAGCATGTAATTCACTGATACTTGATACTTCTTTTAATTATTAACAGAAGATTATTTCATTTTGTGTGCAATGACATTACAACCAATACATATTATCTTTTACATGTTTTGTTTTCAAATCTCTTTGATTTTGCACACAGTGCACAGAGTAATAGAGGATGAAGAAGAAGATGATGCTTACAGAGTTTTTTAGTTTAATGTGACATTTACCTGTATGAGAGCAGGGTTTTTTATTTACTTGAACATTAGGGAGGATGTCTTTGGTAGTGCGTGCAATGGCATTACAGCCAATACATTATTCTACATTAGAGAATTGCACTAATCTGTTCAGTTCAAAGCCTAGCAGTTATTTAACGTCTCTTGAGGTACGTGAAGATTAATCAGTAGTGAAGTTTCTGTATTTAGATTGTGCAATGGCATTACAACCAATAGTTTTATTATTGTTTTTGAGAATTGCACTTTATTTTTCTTAATGTTTTTGATTTGATTGAAGACAGTAAGTTAAGGTTATCTATTTCAATAATATTATACTTCATCTTGAAAGAATGTCATATGCATTGCATATCATTCAGGGAGGGATCTTTTTCAGGGAGCATCTTTATTTTTCAGGGAGAGCAGGCCTTATGCTTATTTTATGTGAGATTATCTTTTGTGAGAAAAACACGGTCAGTGTTTTTGACATCAAGAATTAAATAAAAATTGAATCTGTGTCTGTATTGCAGATTCAAACCTTAATACCATTTCATAACAGACTGATGGATACTTCCAATGACAGGAAGTCCACTCCACTGTAGATTTAGTCGACTAAAATCTGCTAATATTTGGTCTACTAAAACTCGACTAAGACTAAAAGACTTAAGACTAGACTAAGACTAAAACTCTTATGATATTTAGTTGACTAAACTAGACTAAGACTAAAAGATTTCAGATAGACTAAAATGTGACTAAAACTAAATGGTGTGTTATTCAAAAGACTAAGACTAAATCGGAATTTGATGTTTGATAGAAAACATGTTCAAATAGCACCAACTACGCAACCGATCCCTACCTGGGTCTCCCCGACTAAGTTAGCCTCCTCCTAACGTTACATGGGGCTCTCCTCGTAACAGCAGCTGCCACCTATACGCTGCGGCCAGACGCCGCCCTGACCCCGGGCTCTCTTGTGGCCTTTTATTGTGGCCAGCCTAAGGCCCACCTGTGCAATCCCCATGCTGTCTGCTCAGCATCTTGATATGCTACACCTGTGAGGTGGATGGATTATCTCGGCAAAGGAGAAGTGCTCATTTACACAGATTCTGACAGATTTGTGAACAATATAAGAGAGAAAGAGGCCTTTTGTGTACATAGAGAAAGTCTTAGATCTTGAGTTCAGCTCATGATGAATGGGGGCAAAAACAAAAGGGTTGCCTTTATAATTTTGACTAATAACCAACCTAGCCTGGAACATCCATGTGGACAGTCTCTGTAGCAGATTACAACGACGACTGCACTTCCTGTGTCAACTTGGACTTCATGGTGTTGATCAAGATGTTTGTTCAGATACGGCATCATATTCAAATACAATAATCATGGCAGCTGGTTCATCACATGTGAAGTGCACTTGTTCCGGACCTTCCTACAACTGAGTGAGTCTAGAAGTGAGATCCTTTTATTGGCCCCTCAAATCCTGTCAACCACTTGAAATCAAACTTTGCTAAGATGCTCACTCATCTTCAGCATAAATACTCTGGATACAAGATTCTGTAGTGAGGTTTTGTTCAGTTATCAGCCGACTTCAATTGAGTCCTTGTGTTTGCAAATCCTGAAAAGATGATCCATCTTTGAACTATGCTTATAAAAGATTATACAACCTGCTGCTACCAGTCTGTTAACAGGAGGAAGTGAAACTGAGAGAAGTGAAAATCCAGAGCTGCGAGGAGACGGAGAGATTGAGGGAGGAGCTAAGCTGTTAGTGAACTATAGAAGAGAGAGGAACTTCCATATTCAGCAGAGTTCAATACACAAAGCAGAAACATTCCCTTTATTCAACATGCTGTCATTGGACTATTATGTACTTTCTCTACTGTTACTATCCATTCTAACAGGTATGTGAGATCCTGCTGAGAAAGTTTCATTACTAACTTTTCTGGATGGGATTCATTTGTTGAGTCTTTTACAACATGAAATAACAGAGTTATCTCTTCCTTCAGGTGTCAGCTGTGAAGAACTCACTGCAGTCAGGAATGAAGAGTTCACTTTAGAAGGCAGCTCTGTTACTCTGTCCTACACATACTCTAAACAAGCAACTGGTCAAGATCGATTCTTCTGGTATCGACAACATCCAGGAAAACCACCAGAGTTTCTCATCTTTCACTTGGGAACACAAAATGCAACAAGCTCTAGATGGTCTGCTAAAGTGAGTGATGATAAAACCCATCTGGATCTGCAGATCTCCTCTGCTGCAGTGACAGACTCTGCTGTGTACTACTGTGCTGTGCAGCCCACAGTGACAGGAAACACCAAAACTCTGTACAAAAACCTGACAGCTCCTCTGAAGATTTACTCACTTCAGCTCCTCCTTTTACTGAACAACAGCGCCACCAAGTGGACACTGACAACACAATCTAATGACAAGTTACAACATTACTCCTGTTATTAATAAAACACAGTTAATCCAGATCATGGTGTTTAATTGAGGCTATTTCTGTACAGTAAGGCACTCCACAAGGAAGTCTTCTTCTACACAGAATGCTTTGGTATCACTGATGATGAGACAAACTAAAATGATTACAGACCCATGTTGATGAATTAACTATTCCAGGGTGAAAAGTGGTTAAAGAGACTTTGTTGTAACAGAAAGTTCACATGTTAAAGCTCCTCATTATGAGCTGCTCTGGATAAGAGCATCAGCTAAACAGCTGAGATGTAAATGAGATGTAAATGTTGAGAGTTCCTCAACAGATGATGAAGAGGAAGGGCCGATGATGTGAAGGCCCAGATCCATCAGAGTATCAATGTTCTTCCTCTCTCTCCTCCCCTCTCACTGCAGACATGAACCACTGGCTGAGAAACATCCTGATTCTGACTCTCTGGCTAGGTAACTCTTTAAACCTACTGATTGTTCTCCTTTAATCAATCATCTTTATTAATCCATCTCTTCCTCTGCATGTTCTCTTCTTCCCCAGAGTGTAAAGGAGAAGACAGAGTGACCCAGCCAGCAGGAGATGTCATTGCTGCTGAAGGAGACACAGTTACACTTGGCTGTACTTTTGAGACGACTAACACAGGTCCAGCTTTGTTCTGGTACAAACAAGTAAATGAGTCTCCTAAGTACATGCTGAAAAGTTACTCAAAAACAACAGATTTTGATGCAGAGTTCACGAAAGACAGATTTAATGCTACAATCAAGGATAAGTCAGTTCCTCTGAAGATCCAGAAGCTTCAGCTGTCTGACTCTGCTGTGTACTACTGTGCTCTGCAGCCCACAGTGACAGGAAACACCAAAACTCTGTACAAAAACCTTTGGAGCAAAGACAACAGAATACTCCACAACGTCCACTAGAGGGAGTCACACACTGTTAAACTTCAGTGGTTCGTGATACAGTCTGGATTCATTGCACTGATAATAAAAACTTTAAGAAAAATTAGACATAAACAATAAAAAAAAAATTATTTAGAGTGTTTATATCTCTGACACACTGATGATGATGATAAGGAGAGTGATGTAAACTACGTAGATAAAATTTTGTTTACATTTATATTCATTTGAGTACCTTATGATGTTAACACACCAACTTATTTGCCACTTGAAGAATAAAGACAATACAAATACAATACTGATTCTTATTGGCCACTAGATGACACTGTAGCTGCTGTTAATCCAAGCTGAGCCACATTATCAAGTAGGCGGTGCACTACTTCTGCACTGTGTTCAACCATTCTGTCAATAATAACTGCTGCTGTGAAGAGAACAATTCTCAGACTGAATGTTGAACATCAGCTAGTTTCTCCTGTTGATTTAAACCTTGTTGTAGAGATGGAACATTGGCTGGGGATTATTCTTGCTGCTCTTTTCTTTGGTAAGATAGAAAGCACAACATCTTTTTATTCTTTTCTAAAGATTTATGGAAACAGCTGAGCTGTTTGTGTCCACAGAGTAACACTGTACAGCTGCCATTTTCCACTGTCTTCTCCTCTCAGCCTCATGAACAATGTTAGTCTAATGGCTTCATTTGCTCTACTTTTTCCAGGACTAATAGCTGGAGACACAATCTCTCCTGTACGAGAGGAAGTCAGTAAAAGAGAAGGACAATCTGTCACACTCACATGCAACTATCAGACAACAGCAGGTGCTGTGCGCCTTCACTGGTACAGACATCATTCTGACCTTCAGGCACCTCAGTTTATACTCTGGAAAGGAGCAAAATCACAGAGTAATTATAAGTATATTCCTAATGATCAATATGAATCTGAAACATCAGCAACATCAACTACACTGACCATCAGAGATCTAACCCTGGCAGACACAGCTCTCTACTACTGTGCTCTAGAAACACAGTGATACAAAGTGTAGAAGAGGCTGTACAAAAACCTGAACCCAGATATCTGACTACTCTTCAAAGAGGAGGGAAGTGGTATTCAAACCACAGCTTCATATCAGATGGATTCTGCTAATTCCTGTTTTATCAGAGTCACTGTGGTTCCAGCTGCTAATGAAACACTGGGGGAGGATTCACAGGAGCAGCAAATCCACATCAGAGAGAAACCACCTGCAGGATCCTCAATAAGGAGAATATTAGTAATATGTCAGACCTAATGTTCAGCATGTCTAACTATACATTCCAACATTTAGCTAAATAAATGATTTGACACCCAATTGATGTATTTAAAGTCTATTTAACATTCTTTAACTTACTCTACAGAAGTTGTATTTTTCCCTGACATTTACCAGGTCACAGTGGGTCCAGTACTTTATAATTCAAGTCTTCAGTCAGATAGTTAAGATGTGTCAAATGTTTGAGAATTCACTAAAAGCAACTATCATGTAAAGAATACAGCTCAATATCTTCTCAGCTCTCTCTTCACCACGAAGGTCTGGTACAACATCTGCAAGACTTCTGACGCCGCATCAATCTGCCTGTTGATCTCACGCTCCATTTTACCCTCACTGGTGAACAAGACCCTGAGATACATGAACGCCCTCACTTGGAGCAACAACTCACTTCCAAACCCACAAGGGAACAATCAAACGTTCTCCAGCAGAGAACCATGACCTCAGACTTGGAGGTGCTGACTCTCATCCTGACCGTTTCACACTCAACTAGAACCTGTCCCAGTGCATGTTGGAGGTCACAATCTGATGAAGCTAACAGAACCACATCATCTGCAAATAACAGAGAAGAAATTCTCCGTCCCCCAAACCGAACACTCTCCTCCCCCGGCTGCACCTTCAGATCTTGTTAATGAAAATCACAAACATAATGTGCGACAAGGGACAACCCTGGCCTTCCCAACACCCACCTGCTGAGAAAACGGACACAGCTCTCACTCTGGTTTTGTAAGGACAGGATGGCTCGTAGCAACAGCCATGGTACCATGTATGTGTTTTTATGATATGTTAAACTGAAACAAAGGCACAGTTATGTAAAGTCACCTGTTGATAATGTAACACTGATAACAGAAATGTTATAAATTAATACAGGATGTTATATTATGTGTTGTATAATATATGTTATATATTTGAGCGTCACATTTCAAGCAAAATGACTCGTTTCACTATCAGAATCCAATCTATAACAGCCAAACGTATATAATTTTACCCCCAATCAACTTAGCGGAGGGCTAAACCCGAAGTTAGCTTCCCCGTCCGGCAAAACTCAACACAGTGGATGCTAAAGCGCTACCGCCAACTAGAGCAGAGAAATATAGCAGAGAAAGACTGTCAGACTGACAGATAAGAGATGAATCAATCCAGAGCCACATCACTGAGGCCAGCAGGGTTCTTCAGACGGATCATTAAGACATTGTGGTTCACTGAGTCAAAGTCTGAGCTGGAGAACAGGCCTGTGACAGCAGCAAGCAGTAAGTCATGGTGACCCTGACCAGGAGTCCAGATAGAACATTTAACAATTTGGTTGTTGTTTATAAAAGAAATCAGTTCAGTGGAGGCAGTTTGTATAAAATAGCAGCTTAGAGGTGGGTTTAAAATTATTTATAACAAAAGGATCCAGAGAGAGCTACTTTAAGGGGGG
>NW_024044237.1:34110546-34137692 GCF_014851395.1 Micropterus salmoides | reverse complement strand
TTGGCAGCAGTTGAGTTGCATTGTGGGTAATGTAAGTGCCATGTTTTGAGAAGAAAGAAGTATGCCTGGAAAAAAAAGATGATATTGGTTCTGTAGTATCAATCTTGATCCTTTTTTTAATCCGATAATGTTGTGGAAGTTCAATGCTGAATGGGTGGAATGCTCTTTTAAAGAGGAGATGGAACCTAATCTTAATTCCAACCTTGACCCTAAAAGCAAGTATTAACCCTAAAATCAATAGTTAACCTTGTGGGGACCAAATTTTTGCCCGCTCATGGGAGCTTAGTCCCCATTATATGACTGTATTAAAAGATTTCTGTCCTCACAATGTTATGAGTACACACACACACATGCACACGCACACGCACACACACACACACACACACTGAGTGGCACAGAGTAACTCAAGGCTGTGCTGCTGGACTTGTGCATTGAATGTAGGTTAATGCACACTTTACTGCACTTCCTCTCTTCTGGCTGTAACACAGCAGACTTGCTCTGCAGAAATGCTATGTGTGTACCTGTAGTTAAACCAGTATAGCACAGTGTGTGTGTGTGTGTGTTTGTGTGCGTGTGTGTGTGGGGTGTGAGACAGAGAGAGAGTATTTGTGATCTATTTTTGGCACCAAAATGATCGCTGATGCCAGACCTCGGAGGAGAGTGTGAACATTTTATAGCGCAACAGTGAGCATTGTTACCACGGTTACAAGCGGCTGCTCATTCATTAGGAAGCCAATAAATTAAACAGCAGTTTATATGCTTATAGATTAGTCTTGTATGTGTATGCCAGGTATTCGACAGCTTTTGTAACATTTGCTTTAGTGTAACGGTGAAGATTTTCTGTTAGCATTCTGAAAAATGTACTGTGTCTCACGATAGTCCATAATAGATTTAACATCTCCAACAAACCTAATTTGCCCTCTGCATTTTTTAATATGGACGATGCCCCGATCAATTATTGAATAGAGGGGCTGAAAATGTCCTGATCAATTATTTATTAAAGGGGCTGTTCTTCTTTACTCTGCAGCACTTTCTTTGCCTCTGGGCTCTCTCCTTAGAAGCTAACCCCGACGAGGAAAAGTCAGGGTGATAAAATTAAGCTTCCTCGTGGAGTTCATTCCAGCAGATCTGGCTGTAGCCACTGATCCCTGTTACGGTTTATCTAAGACGACTGGGGAGGAATCCATTTCTCCGGAGAGGACGTGACAGTGTTGTGCTCTGGTTGGGTGGCAAACTGTGAAAAGTCTCATCATAGTAAGCAGAAGTGGAAGCATTTGAAGTAGCCTTTTCTGCCTCAGCAAGGACATGCTGTTGATTTATAGATAAATGAAGGAACATAAAGTTGAACTTGAACTTTACATTCCTTATGTATTAGTAATATATTTTATGGCTCATTAAAGACAGGCCCACTCAGTTAAAATGGTTATGAATATGTAAAAGGTGCTGACTCAGATGAAGCAAGCTTTGGAAAACAATATCTGCACCAGCAGAAGTAAATTTACACTTCCTTTTTGCACAGCTGCACAGGCATGCTATAAATATTGATGATGATACATATTGATAGTTAAAAAGCCTCATGTAGCAGCTTTGATAATATCGCGGCTTTCTGCGCTATATGGAGAATAACTTCTGCTTCTTGTTTTTCTGAGTTAGGGTTTGTAACATTTGCAAAAAAAGTCAAGGTGTCTTAGTCACGCTAGCGACGCAGTGAGTCTGTCAGACTAGACTATGTTGTTTACTTTAGCTTAGCCAATAGAGTCTAATTTGTTTTGGTCGGGCTAAGGTTAAATGTGTACTTATATTAGTACTTGAACTGTTACTACTCGGGTATATTAGCCTTAAAATGACTGTGTAGCCTAGCAGCAGAGGATTGGGAGGCTGGGTGATAGTGGATGAGAGGATGAAGAGGAGGTAGGGGAAAGGAGATTGGTTTTGACCTCCACCAGATGTGAAACACTAATACTGCAACACAGCTGGCTGACTAGTCTGGGAGGGAAAGTAATAATAATCGTGTATATAATGTTACAATTGTATATACACACATTATAATTTATACATACATATATATATATATAGTAATTACAGCTTTGGTAACAGAAGCATACATGTGATTGTTGGGTTAAAATAGAGCAATCTAAGAGGTTGTTATTGGCTTTTATCAAGAATTAGTTCTTGTGCAGGAAGTCTGATATGACATTGATTGTTCAGGGTAAGATTGTAAATGAGAATGATTCTAATGACAAAATCTAATTTCAGATTCAACATAGCTATTTATGAATATTGTTACTATCTTCCTTTGTTTAAACGGGGAGCTGTACTATCCCATGACGATGTTTCATGGTATGTGTTCTGTGCTATTTTTGTGTTCTTGCCAGTACATAATGACACGAGCAGACTCTTTTCAAAGGTATATCAATGCTTTCTACAGATCATCATGTAACATATCATATCGTATCGTATCATATTATTTGAAAATTAAAACCATGAAATTGCATGTAGTTATAGTGTAAATGACTGACGTCCGACACAGAAATGTGAGTGTGCACCATGACGCACAGAGTGGAGATTGTGGAGGCAGCTGCATCTTCTGTTACATATCAGGAACTGGCTCTTGGTTGTAGCCAAACTCACCCTGCAATCTGCCACTGATTCACTCTCTGTTTAAATTTTTTTCTGACATTGGGCAATAGATCTTGAAGGACCAGAGCAACATCTTAATCAGATGTACTATTTAATTTAATGTGCTTTATGTTCTGGTGATTCTCCACAAGGAAGTCAGTTTTCTTTTGGGAGAAGTGGATTCATTCTAGTCTGATTTCTTCATCACATAATTGTCAATGTGCCATGGTGCAGAGCTTCATAAGGAGAAGGAGATTCGATTAATTCCAGCTTCTACCTAACTTGTGCACTATTGTAGAACCATATTTACCTTCAATGAATTCTTTGGGAGATTCGTTAATAAAATGGGCAGGTTTAAATGTGCTGAAAAATATCCAAACCAATTCAAAATCCCTATTGATAAAGAGAGAAACAGAGGAAAACGTGTTTAAGGTAGAAGGTAAAGGAAAACAGAGATAGTGGAGGATGTAAAGGCTTAGGAATGCAAATAAGAAGAAATAAAAGGGGAGGTGGGGAGGTGAACGAGGGGGTTCAGCCCCTACTTCATGTCCCATGGGTATCATTTTGACAAGGTCAACACCACCATCAACCATTCTCCGGCTGACAACCAAACCGGCAAAGAGCTGTCTATTGTTCTCCCGTGGTTCAGAGTAACCCCCATCTTCTCTCTAAGATCACTCACCACATCTGTTTCCCTACAACACTAACAAAGTTTCCTAACAATAATTAAAAACTAAAAACTGATCTTTTAGCACATGCAGTGTTAACTGAAAAGTTTCTATTGCCTAAACTACTAGATTCTGCCCTTCATTCACCCCGACCTCCCTACTTCAAATTGTGTGGTAGAAGAATGTTACACTTCATGGACTGGAAAAAACATGCCAGCCATCAGAAACCAGGCATAAACTACATTTCCTCCACAAAGTATTTGGTAAACATGTTTACAGTAGTAGTATTATAGTGGTGTGTTGTAGTCTACATTGCCAGACATCGCTCTCATAGACAGTTTACAGTGTGTAATCACTCTGCTGAATATTTGATTTAGTATCCTCTTCACACTTGTGACATTGCATCCTTTTTCGGTGCTGAGTGTGGGCATTTACGTTGGATTGAAGATTTATCATCACTCTCCGCCTTAATACTTAACATTAAATCTTCTTTCAGCAGTTGTTTCATGTCGGCAATCGCCGTTTAATAATAATAGCAATAATAAGAGCAATAATTCACATTGTTACACTAAGTCTGTTGTAAGGGAACATATCTACACTGACAGATGCAGGGTTGGAAAGTCACACTCTATGGAAGTTCAAAGGCTCATCTTGCTCTCCAGTTAGCTGCCGTTTCAGCACCATAAGCAATTCTCCTTTAAAATCAGTTTCACTGTTTCCTTCCCTGCCTCCTGCTATTTCTTGAGCTGAAACATATTAGTAAACCAACACTGAGCCCCCATGAATACCACTGGTCTCTCTGAATGTCACAGACTGAATAAATGGCCCTTCATTGCTCCTATAATAAGATAATGAGATAATAACACTTGTCTCTGAGAGGAGTGCTGAAGGTTGCTGACAGCAGGAGAAAGAAAAATGACACTCCTATTTGGAGGAGCAATAAAGGATGAAAAGGTTAAGGGGAAGAGAACAAAGGAAACAAAGGAGGGAAAAAATTGGATTATTAAATGTACAGTTCTGCTCTGCAGGTACGTTGATCCTCGGCCAAATGAATATTTCTCTTGCTTATCATCTATATTTCTTTTTCACTTTCACTTTCCTTATCCTCTACATGATTTTCTCATGTTTCTGTGTTTCTCTTTGGTTCCAAATCTCTTCAGTGGTTCACTGGTCCTCTTCCTGCAGGGCAGACTTGTCACATTTCGACACTGTTATACATAGTTTTTCTGGGGTATGGCCAAATTTAGACCTGGATATTGTGGTGACAGTGTAGTCAGGCTTGGTATGAAGAGGTGCCTTATGAAATGGTATTTTAACACATCTCAATATTGATTTTTACAAAAGGTATTTGCATTTTTTTCCTGTTTTGGGAGCATTTTATATCAGTTAAGGCTATTTTTATTTTAATAAAAGTAAATAGCATGCAATCCAAAACAAGTTATGTTGAATTTTGCTACATGACCCGTTAGTCTGAGTTAACACTGAAAAAAACTAAGGCAATAATAACAAGCCATTAGTTAATAAAAGAGGTAATTTCATAGCATTGTTTTTGGGTTAAGGAAAACTGAACAGCTGTCAGATGATAGAGACTTGTCCTCTTTAGAGTTAACAAATAAACAAATAAAAAGCTTCAATCTGTCTACAGCATTGTGATCAGTGCAGTAATCTATTTTAACAGCTGCTCAATTACAGCTAATTAATTAGAGCACATGAGTAGAGAGTAGGGTGTCTTGGTGAAGACATGTTTTAGCATCAGGGCAGTCTGTCCATCTGCTGGAAGACACGGCTTTAGGTTGAATAAATACAAAGTAATGCTAAGCGGGTATATTCAAGTGTAGAGTACTTAACAGTAGGTCAATGTTTTTTTTTGTTGCATGGATGAAGTACTACCCATAAGACGTAGGAGGTTGTTTGGGTTGATGGTGGGCAACAAAGAGCAGGACTTTGAAATCAGTGGCTGTTTGCATCCAGACTAGTAATGTAAACTCATCATGTCTTGTGCTTCAAGTCACTGCAGACATTTTCTCTATTAAATCAAAACCATGATGTTTGCCTAACCTTAATTAGTAGTATATAAACATAATTTGAAAGTACTGTAGAAAATGTAAATAATGCAGCTTAACTGAGGTTTATGTACGCTATGTTGTGGTGTATGACAGATGTCTTATTCTGTTTCTGTTTGTATTGTTTGTTGTAACAGTGTTTAATGCTGCCTTTTTGGGCAGGTCTCTCTTTGAAAAGTTGCTTTAATGTCAATTAGACTTCCCCTTAGAGCCTGCATGCATGCTGGGATAGACTTCAGCCCTCCACCACTCTGATAAACAACTAGTGGGTCAAGAAAATCAATTAATGAATAAAAGAGGTCTACTATAGTACACAAAGGAGCAGACAGGCAGGTGGATGTATGTAGCTCAGAACTTTAACCCGGTGAGCAGTGTTGCAGTTAAATGAATGAAGCACCAGACAGTACAAATAACAGAGGAGGGGATGTGCCAGGGCAGCCCTCATATGGCACATCCGTCATCCCCTTGTTAGCATCTTGGCATGCAAACGCACGCGCACACACACACACAGGCCAGACAGCTTGCTGGGCCAGATGGCCTCTTGGTGAGGAGCAGTGAGAAGCTCCACAGAAGGATTGGGTTGATTCGTGAACCATGACCTCCACACGTCCCTCCTCCTGAAGAGGGATGGCCATCACAGCAAGCCGTCTGACTTGTGTGCGTGTGTGGTGGGGGTGGAAGGGTTATTGTGGTAGAGGTGGAGAGAGTGGATTACAGTGCATTGACTGTGTGGGAGATTTACTTACTCAAATATAACCAAGGGAATAGTGACAGGAAAGAAAGAACACTAATTGCAGTTTTCTAAATATTCATAATCTGACATAAAATCAAATATTTGCTTGACTGACATGTGAGATAATTTAGTATTCAGTCTTTATTTCTTACAAGTAAAACATATGGTGTTCAAAACATACCATAATAGAGATCAATGGACATGTGCAAAGAAGGAAGGAAGCTTAAAGGCCTTATACAAAGCATATAAAAGAGATTGGTACATTATATCAATTCTACTAAACAATGAACATGCATTAATAACTGATTAATAAATAAATACTAAGTGATTTTTACCTTTTGTTTTCTTTTTAAGTACTTTCTTACAGCTTTAAGACAGAGGACTTGTGTGCTTGTGTTGATCCTTTTATATCACTTTACATCACTTAATGTAAAGTGATAATAAAAGTACATTAAGTTAAGGTTAGGCATCCGTAAGGAAAATAATCAATTCACAAATACAGCTGTTATCAATGTATGTTTTATTTCTAGTAACACAAATGGAGGTCTACCTATTTTATATTGCCTTTTGGCTCTTTATGTGTTCCTGTGCACGTGTGCGCACGCGCGTGTGTGTGAGCATTAGTCACTGATAAATAAGAAAAGACAGGACAAAGGAAACGAACACTGTGACACGCATGCCAAGCTGTGATGAATCTGCTCCATGGTCGCCACACCCACATTTCCCACCTGCTCCTCTTTCTCTGAACACACACACACACACACTTGTGTCACTATCTTTGTGGGGACTCTTTATTGACATAATACATGCCATGGCTAACATTCACATATGCATTTGAAGCATTTCATGTTTGCTGTACTTGAATTCGACATTTAAAATATGCAGAGAAGGACCAGGACTGCAGAGGTTAAACATATTAATTAACTTGTTTATAGTTTACACAGCTGCAGTATAATTGATGACACCAGTATTTTACAAGCTACAGCAGCAGAACGATCAAGATATGCTCATAGGTATATATAAGAGAAGACAAGATATATACATTTTCTGTGCTGCCAATTATCTTACAGAAACAGTATAGAGAAATAGAAAATATGTTTGTTTGTTTAATTCTGCCTTATTTGTTTTAGTTTCAAAGTGTTACTGCCGCTATAAAGACAGAGTAACAAGTGACAGTGAAAAACTGAGCATGGATTTTTTAGACTCTAATCTAGATGTTAATCTAATCTAGATTATAAAGTTAATCCCTAGTAGTAAAACAATGCAGATTCTCTGGCTTGTTCGGGGCTAGGATCAGTCGTAATCTGAGCATCCAGGGAGAATTGTCTGTTGGGTTAAATGATTACATAACTGACGTCTTCAAAGTCTCAGTCAGTCACTGGTTGTGCTGGTTGCACAGTTTGCCCTAGAAGGAGGGGAGTCGGTTCAGTCTTATCAATGCCGTGTTAACAGAAATAGCTGTTTAATGTCCACTGATAAATAGATTGTATTGTTTAGAGGTGATGTCAGCAACAACAACTAGGCACGATAGAATCATTTGATTTCATATCGTGGTTTCCTTTTCTTCTTCTCTACATACACTTTCTATCCTTAGGTCAAGAAAAATGGAGGCACTAGTATCATGTCTGGGGAAAAGATTCCCATGGATTTTAGGAAAGAAGAAGATGTTTTACTTTACTAAATGAGGTGTTGAAAAATGTCTTGAGCTTTTAGTGTTGAATCTGGGACAATCATCTGGCTGATTGAAGCAGATTTCATGTCACTAAAAAATAATATTTTTCTTTTTTGTTGTTATTAAAAAATAAATATAATAAGTGTTTATGATGACTTAAGTGGCTGTAAAATTGCCATTTTAATTGTTAAGTTTCTTTTTTCTTTCTGTGTCTCTGCAGTGCCAGATCTCCCAGGCCTTGAATGGTGTCTCAGACAAAGCTAAAGATGCCAAAGAGTTCCTGGTTCAACTCAAGAACATGCTTCAGCAGATACAGGTATAACACCACTGTATAACACATGTGCACTAAATTCTGTGTAAAAAAATACTGTTCATACATTTCTCTGCAGATTTCTGTACAACTGTCCATTAGAACATGTTGTGTGACGTCAATATACACACATCATCAGTGATAAACCCTGTGTGTACTGGGAGGAATTCACAATAGAAGAGGCAGAATAACATTAGTCTCATTAGACCAGAACGAAATACAGCTACAAAGTGACGGAGGGAGTGCTCTTTCATTACACTACCAATAATCTTTCTTTGGCAGACCTCTGTTTTGTCAGGCTCATGGTGTATGTGGTGTAATAATGCTAAAAAAAACTATACTATTGCCCCAAAATGCAGAACATAAGAGGTCCTGGTCACAGCACACAGTTTGCTGATGTTTAGCTGGTGGAATTGGGACACACCTCTTGATTTTCCTCAGACCAGAGGTGCCATTTCTGAAAGTGGTTTGAAAACTCGCAGCCAATCACATCAATGCCTCAGGATTTCTATGGTCTCAATATTTTGTCTGGATCTCCATAAGCTTGACAGGACGAAGGTCTGGTGGTGCAAGATTGTACCTGAACCGATGTCCATGTCTGATCAGTTACCTCCACATGTAGAGGTCTTTACACATTACACCACCACTGATGTTTTGCTTTGGGGAACCTGCCGGTAATGGGCAATAAGCTCCAAATAAAGTCACAGAAACACATTTGAACTCCTCACACTGTGCAGTAGGGAGGTAAATCCACTGAATCACTAAACTAAAACAAACCAAATCAGCCGAATTTGTGGCATGTGCGTATATATTTGTGTGGCGTGTGTGAGTTTTGCCTGTGGACAGCATTGCTGTGCAGCTGATCTCTCCCAAAGCATCTGCCAGTTATGCACACACACAAACTGCCTGCACTGTCATATCTTGTCAGTCACAGCACTACGAGCCAACATTAAGAGTCTTACTGCAAAATGATGAAGATTGCATTTAAATAAATAAAACAATTTTTCACCACTTTGCTCTGTGAGCCAGAGAGCCGCGAGAGAGACGGATGGATAAAGAAAAAAAAAGAACTGTGGAAGGGAGAAAAAGATCTCACTCACCCTCTTATAGATCTGAACTGTGCAACTCAGCGGAGGACACACAAATCTAAAACCTCATCTCCACATCATGTTTTATGCTCAGATAAAATGCTCCTGTGGATCCGTCTCTCATTAAATCCCAACCACTGTAACTAATGCGCGCAGACCTACAGTACCAACAAGTCCTCCAAATTAAATGACAACTTACGCCTACTGTCGGCAGAACGACATTATTGGTCTGTGCCTTCCAATACTGTTTCAAAGTACTGTTGAATAGATAATAAATAAATGTGTTTTCTGATCTGATCCTTTTGTGGTTAAGGTTTGATTAGGTTCAGGCACAAAAATGACTTGGTCAGTTTAGGTAAACTTGGTGGTTTGGCTTAAAATGACTACTTTATTAAGGATAGGAGACCTTTGTCACCATGATGACTGCAATTTACATTTGGTTAAGGTCAGGGAACAAAGTTGACCGTCCGCTTTAAACGGGAAACACAAGAGCAAACTCCTGTTTTAAAGTCAAAAGTTCTTTTGACCCATCCATCCACCCCAGGCTTCTGTGTGCTGAAACACACCGAGTCAAAATGTCAGAGACAAAAGAGAATTCATGATTAATGAAACATCCTCATAGAATTCTTTGTGAATTGGGATTGTTCTTAAAATTGATAAGTGTTCCAAAAAAAACAAACGCCATTAGTGCAAGTCCATAGCATAAAAGCCCAGATTCTCCAATCAACAACAAACCACTGAAAAGTCCCTGCAGCCAGATTGTAAAAGCTTGTGGAAAACCATCCCAGAGGAGTGGAGGCTGGTGAAGAGCCATATTACTGTAATGTGCATGGTGTAGAAATGACCATTTCAACAATCACATGTGGGTAATTTGGGTGTCCACATACATCTGGCCATGTGCTTTATGTATACTGTATTTTTAGAATGTATAATATGTATGTATCTCTTGAGGGAGCATGGCCGTTGTACAAACAGATGAAAATGCTATATGATTCATTTTTGTCTGTAGTCTGTTGAAATAATTAACGCTTATATTATTGTTTGTGTGGTGGAAACAAAAATAGTACAAGATCTGGTTGGTAAATTAACAAGCAAACACAAGGCAAAACACACCAACAGATCTATTTTAGTGACAGTGTTGATTTTGCCCATAATGAGAATTACTTTGGAATGGCTTAAAGCAGATTTATATGTCCCATAAAATATGGTTGTTACATATGTTTACTTTTCTTTTCAAGTTTACAATGATTATTTTGCCCTTCTGATCATGTGTCTGTGTGTTGCTTCAGGAGAACGGTGTGGAGTTTGAAGCTTGCCTCGTGGCGCAGTGTGACTCTTTGATCGAGGCGCTCACCAGACAGAAAGCCAAACTGCTCACCAAAGTCACCAAGGAGAAGGAGTACAAGCTGAAGGTGGATTAACTGATCTCTTGTCAGTGTTTAGCTGCATGTCTGCTCAACCTAATCAGTTATTAACTTGCTGGCTTTCTAATAAACACCACTAGCATGTGACATTTCTAGGTGATTGCTTTGAAATACTTTAAGGGGAACTTTTTAATATGTACAAAGGCATTAATAAACAACTGTCTCTTTATCAGTTCCTTTCCTGCCTAAAGCGAGCAGCAGATTTGCGGTTATTTAGATTGTAAGAAATGGTATTGAAATCCGGCTGCATGTCTTTTGGTCCGTCTGTCTGCTTTATTTACCAGTCTATCTGCTCTCACCAACCACAAATCATTCATGTATATATCAGTATGTCAGCATAATCATTAGTAGATAAAAAAAAATTAACCATGAAACTTTTCAAAGAATAATCAGGTCAATAAAAGGCTGTTAATCTATCATAGAAATGTGTTATGGTTCTCAAAAAAAAATCTATGTAGTGGTTTTGTAAAGCTTCTGGAAACTTGCTTTTCCCTTCAACATTAAATGTAAACAGTTAAAATAAGCAATAATCAAGTTAGAAAGAATTATCCTTAGTTATACAGTATATTAATAACTCTAACAAATCAACTTTCAAATTACTCTAAATTAAATTAGTGAGACAGAGGCACAGGGAACATAAAATCTCTCTTGTGAAATAACCAGTTATGAGTGAGTTCAGTGCTTAAAGTAAGAACCAGATTAGAAGACTATGTTTTCAGCACTTTTAATAAATGAAAAAGTCTCGGCTCTTAAACCAGAGATTTCTATTTTAGCAGTCAAGCTTCTTTTTTAACTTTCCTTGGTAATTCCACCGATGGGGTTTTCCTAAGTCCTAGTGAATCACATGGACGCCTGCCCAGCCTCAACGTGCCCACCGACCGACTGACCGTCTGGCTGGTGGCGGGGGAGGGGGGAGGGGTGTTTGGATGGAAGCCCCAAGGACAGCTGTTGTCATTATCTGCAGGGGGGATTGAGATTCAGCCAGAGGCCAAAGAGCTGGAGGCTGCGACGTAGCTGGAACAAGAGAAGAATAACTGCTTTTAGATGGTGATAAACTAAAACACATTTTTACATGAATAAATAATCAGGACACTGTTTATCTCTAACTGATAAAATCACAGGCTCTTATTCATGTAGGGACAAAATAAAACAGACAAGCAATGGCTTAAATGCTTACGGCTCAAAACAAAAATTTGTGTGGTACATAAAGCAGCTGATGCGTAAATCTTTTGTATCAGGCATCTGACGTTCAATATGAATTAAAAAAAAAGAATTAAAGAATTGAGAGACAAAGTTATTGATAAAAAAAAACACACAGAATATACAAAACAAGAAGGTAAAGTATTGATGTAGTGAAAATAATAACAACAATAACAACACCACACTTTATTTATGTGTGTATTTATGTTACAAAGTGCTTTACATTAAATCAGAAACACAATTAAATGAAATCTGGCAAGTATTATCCACAAACAAGATAAGAAACAGTAAGAAAATAAAAATAAAACACAAAACTTTGTTACTATTAAAAATGCTAATGCTAAAAATTGTAATTGTTAAGAAGTGATTTAAAAGATATTGCCGATTCTGAAATTTCAGATCTTCCAGAGTTGAGGGGAGGGGAGCAGCCAGAAGAGCCTGACTGAGGCTGTGCTCTGGCTCGTAGGAGAGCAGCAATTCAGCAATATAACTAAGCAGCCAGTGCTTTAAATGTATCAAAAATCTTAAAATAAATTCTAAAACTGACCTAAACAGTTCACCACAGCCAAGCAGACGTGTTTCGTACTACTGAAAGCTCGGATTGTTTTTTGGCCTAACCCTGAATGCAATGAATTACAGTAATCAAGATGCAGTGATATACAGGCATGCACGCCCCTCTCAAGACCTGGTTTTGAAGCTCATGCACGAGACACAATTCTTCTTGTTTTTAGCCTTCTCTATTTTTTGGCTGAAAAGTAGATGTCATATTGTGCAAATTTAATTTTACCAGGACTCTTCACATAGTTGCAGTTTTCACACTAAACCCACAACACAGAAAAAACTTCTTTGAGTTATGGGAATGACAGACTGGTCGTTATTGGATGAAAAGCATAACTTTTTTTATTTAAGAGTGCCAGAGGAAGGGTTTTAAAGATGATCTCAGTGGATGTTCATATGTCCTGACTGTAACCTTCTTCTGCTATTTCCTTTTTGTCAAAAGCACTTAAAAGACTTTTAATCTGTTTTATAGATACAGCTGTGGCCAGACACGAAGCCAAAAAAAAAAGAAAGGCAGATGTCTATAAAAAAAAAAACATATCACCAAAGCCAGAGCGTAATCCCTTAAAAGCAACATATTTTGGCTTCCTCTTTCAAAGAACAGCCAGATATAGGCCTACTTGTTGTATTTAACTGTGCAAGTGGTGTGTGTGGCTGTTTATATATGGATCAGTACTAAAATTACAGTTATATAGCAAATTTGGTAATAAAGTGTGTAATTTTGTATAATTGTGTAAATTATGTAAGTACAGTATTTACAGTAAATATTTTTGATGGCAGTGTCACAGTGATTTTTTAATATAATTGTTTCCATTATTGTTGCTTAAGTTAGACTAGAGTTGTATAGAAGACAATTGTTTCTCCAGAGGGAGCTGTGTGAAATCTGACTATTGCCTTAAATGATGTCGGCTGGTGCTGAAGACTACAAGTTTAAAAATAAAAATAATAAACAAGAAAGAAGTGAGCTCTGTTTGAGGCTAGCAGCTTGAGGCTACATTAGCTGCTACTAGCACAACACACCCGAATCTCCTACCGAACTGTGATGGTCGAGTTGAATGGAGGGAAATGTAGGTGGCAGGTTTTGACAAGGAAGAATCATGGAATAAATAATACAGTATCTCTGGTTCTGCTTCAAGAAACTGTCCATCGTTAATCTGACAATGTTATAGGAGTGCAAAGCTAATTTGGTGGAGCAGTCTTACTAGCCAGTAGGGAGAAACAGTAGCTACAACCATCACATGCTCAACACCAATCCTTACCTGCCTGAATCTAACTCAAACCCTAACTATAGAGCAAAGTTTCAACCCAATGTGAAGAACAATTAAAAACTCCTAATTTCCACCAAATTTCCTCACTTTTCAAAAATATACCAACAAGGTCTGCAACTTTGTGCTCACAAAGATTCATGTTCAAGAGGGCACACACAGAAACACAGATACTTTAGCTTTAATCCAGCAGTTGATAGAGAGAAGTGAATACACAGATGAATGAATGACTGTGTGTCCTTCTGTGAATAAGATTACGGTTCATCAGATCTTGGATATTAAAGTCAGAAGCCAACAGTGTCATTTTTATTTTTACATCAAACCTGCACAATTTGTACTGCTGATTGGTATCTTTAAATTTGTGGAAAACAAGCTGTTACCTTTAACACTTTATTTACAGACATCTGAAACACAAATATTGCATATAAATATAACACAAAAAGAAAGCCCAGTCACAAGCATCTAATGTTCCTGTATACATCCTACCAAACTCCTGCATGTTTTATAAATATTTTGTCATTTCTTTTCTACCCCACTTACTACTGTATAAAACACACTACATCATGCCAACATAAAGACTCCACTGCACTCCAAAAATGGACAAATTCATCCAAAATATTGCTCTAACCTGAATTGAAATGTGGTTCAGAGTGTGAGTAAAGCTTGCAGCATGTATCTGAAATCTGGGCTTGCATTAACATGTTTCAGTATTTTCACCCTCAGATTCATTTAATATGCATTGCATGTGGAACATATTGAATAAGCCCCTGAACCAGGCCTGCAGGAGCTGATGGCTGGTCTCAGCGGGACAGAAGGAAATTGAAATAAATCTGAGATTTACTCAGGCTTCACGCTTCATAGTTTAATGTTGTTTACACAGAAGATAGAGCTGACTTTTGTCAACCTGAATTTAAAAGCTAATTTTCTCTTTGTAAAAAAGTTGAATGTCTGTGTGTGTATTTTGCCATAGGTGAATTCCAGCTGCACGATGGCTTTATGGTTACATATAGCTATAAAAATATTTAAACCTTTAAAAATGTTTCCCTTTATTGACCTTTCATTGACCTGTGATTCATTCTTTATCCCTCCTTATCATAAATACTTGTACAAAACCCAAGACACACTCTCTAAAACAAACCTTTTCCTTTGTTGGATTTGTAAGCCATTAACAAGACAAAAATCAAATAAAAGACAAATACATTGCTAATACATTAAATAAATGAATTTATGAAGATATAGTAAGCAAGTAAGATGTATTCATATGTATCAGGCTTCACAGTAAAAAATACATAAAATACAGACACAATAAAAGAAGTTGTGAAATAAAAAGGATAAAAATAAATCAAACTTATACTGTTAAAAAAGGTCAGGCATCAGAATGTATTTAGGGTTTTTGTATTTTACCAGTTTTCATCTGATATTTGTTCTGTTGGCTTCAGCATATCAGTGATGACCTTTGACCCACACATACAACACAGTCAAGTTTCCATCTCTTTTGGGGACATTACATTTACATTAATTCCCTGGAGAGCTTCCCTAACCCCCTAACCTTAACCTAAAATGTAATCATTTATGTTGTGGGGATTTGCATTTTGACCCCAGAAGGAAGGCGAGTCCCCACAGTGTGACTGATGTTAACAGAATCATGTCCCACAAAATTAGTAATACCTGCCCACACCACACCTACTCCATAATCTTCTTAGACTCAAATTGTAGGTTGTTTTGATCCTCTTTCTGCTAACTTTTCATGCTCTTCATATTTCAGTTTATACTGCAGTTGACAGGTGAATAATTAACTGTGATCTCATTAAGCATCAAATAAACGAGGGGGCTAATTACCAAAACTCACTCTAATTAAGTCTCTAATTCATTTAGGCAGCCGTTGGTTTACGGTGTAATTATCTTGGATTCACCAACATCACAAGACTTTTTCTGTCCAATCTCTTGCTTCACCTTTGTATTTGTCACGTAAACATAAGTACAGGTCGTACATATTATATACATGTATCAGTTGTACTTTAAGCAGATAATTAAACATTACTGATCAGCTAAAATGTAGTGCAGGTATTATGAAATGTAAACAAACGGCTAATCAGGCGGTGACAGTTCACTTAGTTTCAATTAGCTTCGAACTACTTGCTGTGACACCCGTCCAAACCTCATTTCCCTCCTGCTCATAGGTCAGCCAGCAGATAGCATGTGATGTCTGTGCGTTTGAGTGTGTGTGAGACAAAAAGGAGAGAGATATTCAAAGAGCTAGACAAGTCACCTTTGTCTGGTGAAGGCTGATAACGAGTTTCTGTAAAATACTTACCTCACCTTGATCTGATCACATGTTGAAACCGGGTTACTAGGGATAGTGTACCGGGAATACTATGGGATTATAAAGTCATGCCCCGTCAGCCAGTTTTAAATTTTTGCACCTTTTTTCTTGCCAGCCACTAACTCACCTGTTGTTCCAGTCAGTTACCAATCACCTGATCCACACCAATCCGCACACCTGATCCCCATTCCCTAATTACACTCCTAGCATATGTAACATAATGCTGCCTGAAGAAGAGCGGCAAGCTTGAAATGTGGTGCAGTAAAGAATAGCTGCCAGTGCAAGCTCCTTTTCCTTTTCCTTTTCCTTTTCCTTTTCCTTTTCCTTTTCCTTTTCCTTTTCCGTTTCCTTGAATGCATGTGTGTCACATATTAACACATTTTCACCTACACCATGCCAAATCATCTATTACTATCACTAAGTTTTTTAAATTTTACCTCTACCGGCCTTTTGAACAGCAACTTTTGTTGGCTGCACTTCATTTGGTCGTGTTTGTTTGGCTGTTTTTTATTGGCGAGGTTGGGGAATGCTGCTTAAATGTGGCAACTTAGGAGGTGGTCGGTATGATCTTAAATCAGTTGATAATCAAACAGCAGCTGGTGGTAGCAAGGCTGTGATAAACTTTAATTTAATACAAACATCTTTGTTTGCAAAGACACTACAGAACCTTTTCTATTGGATTAAGCTTTCAGACAAGCTGTGTGAAAATATTTTCATGTGTCGATGTTATTTATGATACTGTTGGCACGCGCTTAATTTTGTTTATGTCCCTCACAGAGCAGACATCTAGCTCCCTCATAAAACATGTAAACTTGCCTTTGGGTCCAGTCCTACTGGGCCGTTATATGCAGGAAATTCATTAATTCTCTAAAGTTATGAAATATTGTGAAATTTTATACTCAAACAAGCCACAAACTCTACAAGTCCTTTACTTGCTCTGCATTTAAGTTCAACATGAAGAAAACTGTCACATTAGGTGTTCACGGTCTAACAATTGTCTTTTTGAGGTATAAAAGCATTGGAAACATTAAAGAGGCTTTGCTAATTTCTCTGGGTGTCTATGTCAGGTGGTGCGTGACCAGATCACCCACTGCACCATGAAGCTACGTCAGACCACCGGCATGATGGAGTACTGCCTGGAAGTCCTCAAAGAGAACGATCCCAGTGGATTCCTCCAGGTATCTGACCCACTGTGTGTTTGTGTGTTTGAGATTATATGAGTGTGAAACGTCCTTCATGGCATCTGCATGTCTCCTAATTTAGGTCTTCACATAGCAACTGGATACAGCCTTATCAGTCATTTGAGCAAAACTTTACTATCCTGTGAAAAACATTTAACTCCAAACTGCCAGCTTTTTACAAGCTGAAAAAACAGTCGAGCTTTTTGTCAATGCTTTTATCAGATAGGCAAATGGGTTAAATAGTTTGTGTAATACAAGACTTTAGTATGATTTTCTCACCATGTAATGCCTCAGTTTAAACATTTTAATTAAAGGGGATTAAAGAATGAGGTTGGGATTGTTTATCTATTTATTACTAACAGCTAGTAACTGAAAATACTAAAACCAACAAATAATATATCCTACTAGTGAGTAATACTATGTAGCCCCAGCCGACTTCAGTGAAACAGAGGCATAAGCGAAATCAAACTGTGACAAAATAAACGGTATTCCTGGTTTTAGTCTCTTGAGGGAACTTTTTGATCATCATGAAAAAGATAAACAAGCACCAGTCTTCTCTTTTACAACTCCTTACATTACGACTTAAAACACTGCACAGTCAGAGGAGGACACAACACACAGACCAACACAGGGTGTATCGGCTTTGCTTGACTTAAACTGCAGCTGGCCTATTTGTTATTGACCTGACATGTTTAGTTATCAGCAGGCTCAGATGCTCAATAGCTGATCAGTAGTTATTGATCCGTGCATGTTGGGTCAAACTGAGAAAGGTCGAATGGGGACATGTGCACCTGCTTATAAGAAAGAGCCACAAAGAAAGAGTCTGTTTAACCCTAATGGTCTGTTTCTCTTTAAATTCTTAAGAAACACAAAAATTACATTACTTCTATTTGCGGTCTCATTAACAACAGCTGTAAAAACATGGTTAAATAAAGTAGATTTTTATATGTTTTGTATTTGTGATCAGTGTGAACCAGACCTTTAATGCTGCAGTTCCCCTCCAAATCCCAAATAAGTATGTTGGAGTTTTAAACCTCTGTTGGGTCTATTTTACCCAAACATAAGTAACATGACCATGTATGATAACATACCATACATTTCTTTGTCTTTGGATTACTGTTTGGCAAACAAAAGGATTATACAGTATATTTGTAAATGCATTTGCATATGCATAGCTCATAAAACTCAATATTAATAATATAATACAGTATTAAATATTTCTGTATTTTGTGTGATAACTGTGTTTATGTGTGTGGTCATCTCCAATTTTTGTCACCTTCTTCAAATGTGCAAGCCGAGTTTGTGGCATCAGGTTAACCTCTTCAGTACTTACCCACATATTGTTTTGAGGTTATAAGGAAGTGAAGAGGGGACCCCAAACAGCCAGTATCAAATAAACACAAGGGTTAAAATGGCCCTGCCCAGGGTGTACCCTGTCTTTTGCCCGATGTCAGCTGCGATAGGCTCCAGGCCTCTGCAACCCTGTACACAGGATAAGCAGTTGACAATGGATGGATGGATGGTTAAAAGAAAAAGAATATTTCCTCCTGACAGCAAGCATGTCAAGAACACATGGTCTTAAGCTTCTCCAACCCCTTAGTTACGGCTCCATTTCTATTGAATTATATGAGATTATATTCAAGTGTCTCTGTGTCTGGTTATGAATCATTTTTCTTCCTGGAGAGAGATAGCAAGAGAGAAACAGAGTAATGTGAAAGGGAAAGATGAAACAGAGATCAGAGACACTCCTGAGGGACAAACACACACATCCCCTTGCTTCCATTTCATCTGAATGTTTTATAATGTATTGATTATGTGGTCCTTCATGGTTGCCAATGCCTAAATCCTAACTAGGGGCTCTTTAAAAAACAAAGGTGGATCTAAATGTAATTTGAGGGAACATTTATAAATAGAGTGCAACTAATCTGAAGTGAAAGAATTAAGCTAAATTAGGCAATTTATGTTTTAATGCCCAAGGATGAATTTCCTCAGACACATTTTAGCACATTTTGTGTGTAGTTTAATGTAATGTATTCACTTAGATATGTTTGCCCTGAGGCAGTGAAGCTCTTACCGGCAGGTCTAATTCTTAACCTTAAATATTTGCACTGCACTAATGCATGCTTCATGTCTATGAAGATTCTCAGTCATCCAGGTCATAGTTATCCAACGAAGGTTAAAATGAAGGGCAACTGGACTTGGTTGAAGCTACTGGAAGACGTTTCGTCCCTTATCCAAAGGACTTCTTCAGTTCTGACTGACTGGCAGGGAAACTCAGCTATTTAACCTCAGTGGGGTCGTTATCTCGGGTCATCGATACCGCTGGTTCGTTAGTGTTCCTTGTTGCTGTGACGACAGTCGTTACAGTCGTTGAGACTACCTGTGGCCAAGACTGAACGACCATCGTTGGTATCTTCACCTGAGGCCAATAGGTTACGTTTGTTGAGTTTCCTGGGCAGTGATGAAAGGACAGCATTGTAAGTGGGGGATAAGTGGTGGCGTAGACCCCCTCCCCTGTTCAATGACGGCTTCTCAACCCTGGTGTAGATGGCTTCCTTGACACCTCTTTCAAACCATCCATCTTCTCTGTCTAAAATGTGCACCTGGTGGTCCTCAAACGAGTGTCCTCTGTCCTTCAGATGTAAGTAGACAGCAGAGTCTTGACCTGAGGAGTTGGCCCTTCTGTGTTGAGCCATGCGTTTGTGTAGTGGTTGTTTAGTCTCCCCAATATAGAGGTCTGTGCATTCCTCACTGCATTGGTATCCACAGGCTGTAAGTTACACTTACAGCCTGTGGATACCCTAAATGGGCTTTTGTGAAGACAGCCACAAAATCCAAGAAGAACAAAACTACAGGGGAGGAGGAAAAGAAGGTCAAACGCAACAACATTGTGATTCCATATGTGTCTGGAGTATCAGAGAAACTCAGAAGGATTTTTAACAAACATAACATCCCTGTGTTTTTTAAACCCAAGAACACACTAAGACAGATGCTGGTACACCCCAAAGACCGCACACCCAAACACAAGAAAAGCAATCTAGTGTATGCGGTCCAATGCAGTGAGGAATGCACAGACCTGTATATTGGGGAGACTAAACAACCACTACACAAACGCATGGCTCAACACAGAAGGGCCAACTCCTCAGGTCAAGACTCTGCAGTCTACTTACATCTGAAGGACAGAGGACACTCGTTTGAGGACCACCAGGTGCACATTTTAGACAGAGAAGATGGATGGTTTGAAAGAGGTGTCAAGGAAGCCATCTACACCAGGGTTGAGAAGCCGTCATTGAACAGGGGAGGGGGTCTACGCCACCACTTATCCCCCACTTACAATGCTGTCCTTTCATCACTGCCCAGGAAACTCAACAAACGTAACCTATTGGCCTCAGGTGAAGATACCAACGATGGTCGTTCAGTCTTGGCCACAGGTAGTCTCAACGACTGTAACGACTGTCGTCACAGCAACAAGGAACACTAACGAACCAGCGGTATCGATGACCCGAGATAACGACCCCACTGAGGTTAAATAGCTGAGTTTCCCTGCCAGTCAGTCAGAACTGAAGAAGTCCTTTGGATAAGGGACGAAACGTCTTCCAGTAGCTTCAACCAAGTCCAGTTGCCCTTCATTTTAACCTTCGTTGGATAATGCATGCTTCATTTCACTTGTCAGACACAGTGAAATGAAGCCATGCTAATGGAACAGATCCCAGAACAGAGAAGCTGTTCTGGATGCAGGGAGGGTAACACTGCCTTGCACGCATTAATGTAGATATTGAATGCACACACTCTCATTTCCTCTCTTTGTTTGACTTTGCATGTCTTTTCCTATGCTCATCATCCTTCGCTGTGTACAAACCTTTCGACATGTCTGCACCCCTTAACTTGTCTATGTGTGTGTAGATCTCAGATGCTCTGATCAAGCGGGTGACATCCTCTCAAGACCAGTGGGTAAAAGGGGCCCTGGAGCCAAAAGTAGGCCCTGAGTTTGACCTCACCCTCAACACTGACTCGCTGCTCCAGACCATCCTGCAGCTGGACTTCTGCCAGGGAAAAGGTGAACCCTCAAAAGCAGTTTTAAATCACGTTTAAGACCCGTTTTACTACTTGAGTCATGATCACAGGATTATGCTTAGACTCTATATTAGTCAATGTCTTTCTGTGCAATATGCCTTTTGATTCTAATTTCTGTTAGTTCTATTAGTGCTGTGGTTAACATTTTTTCTTTTTAAAGGAGTACTCCATCGATTTAGTATCATAAAGATGGAAAAAGAACTGTCAAAATTGATGTTGCTGAGGCCGAGATATCCTGACTTATTGTCCATTGTATGTCAATCGCCAAAAAACAGGATCCTACGTTTCCCATAATAATTTCCCATCATTCTAAAAAATTTTGTATAATACATGCATGTGAATGGAACAAAATGGCTGCAAAGTCACCACCGCTGGCAGTTAAATATGAATAAAATCCAAAATTAACACTAATACAATGGATTCAGTTAATTTTAAAGGAGTTATATGCAGTTTGTTTTTATTTGGTTTCACTAGTTAACAAACTGCTTCAAATGCGTAACACTGCATAAGTAGCTAATATATGATAATTAGATTATGTAATTACAAAGCTAGCAGAGGGGCTAACCATCCTGCATTAATGTTTAAACATCCCAAAGTCAGAATAACGGGAGGTTTTCCTGTTGTTCCATGTTCTGCTGACATTGCATGTATGCAGCATTAGACCCTCTTTCAAACTCCATGTAACACAAATTTTCTGTTAATGCCCAATCCGAGACGACATCATCAGGGTTATTTTCTCAGACTTTAAAAAGCAGAGGCAGAGTAGGACTCCTCGTGACGAGTAAACTTCATGTGTAAATTAAGAGGAAGGCACATTAAACAGGCCCATGATAATATATTTGATAACCAATAAACAACATTTACATTCTGTCACTCTTACCTTGTAAGGTTTCTTCAAGATTTACAACAAAGTACCTAACTGATTAGCTATTCATTGGCAGTTGCTACCCAGCACCCAGATGGCATGCATGGGTAAACACAGCGTCCTTTATATTCATTCCGCTGCAGTCTGTATTTGCCAGACGTATTGTAAATGTAGAATTTAAAAAACATTTAATAAGCTCTATGCATATTTTATTTTGATACTGCTCCACTGAGGCAGTAAAGATCAAGTGTTTTACTTTACAGATGTGAATTTAACCTTTCTAAAATACACAATAATGGCCATTAATCTTTGTAATCAATCATTAAGACATTACATGCAATATTTTGTTTGCTTAATGAGTTGATTCCAAATGCATTGCAATTCATTACAAATATTGCAAATCCACATAAAGCATATGCAATATAATCATCACATGACAATAACATTACGTTCATTTTAGTGCTGTGTAGTTAATAATTGTGATATCATAATGTGATTATAGTGATTATGCACTCTTTATAATGTGCTTATAATGCTCTATGGTTCCCTTTGGGAGCCACTTCATGAAAGCTGTTGAATTTTTATCTCTAGCACCCTCAGATTCAGATTGAATTTGTCTCTGAGCACCGTAGAGACAAATTCAAGTTCGTAAATAAAGAATGAGACCCAGATCTGCAGGTCATGGCCTGGTTGAGTTGTACTTGAAGGAGACATTCTCTAATTTAAGCTCCAGTCAAGCAAACCCAAAGAGGCTTATTAATAGTAGAGAGGATTTGTTGTCCCTCCTTTGTTCTTTAAGGCGAATGACATGAAACCCATTTCTCCACCATAACATCTTACTGATAACCCGGAACAAAGTTATACAGTTTAAAGATAGACCATTTGATTTCATGTCTTTGAATCTTAGTCGACACAATGTATGCACGTTTCTCAAGTAGCCTGAAATTATTGACAATTGACAATTGACAATTGTCATTGGTCATCTGAAGTGAGCAAGTTGCTCTGTATCACATGTTCTGTCCTTCTGTAAATCAACTAACTAAACTCTAATTCAAAACATTAGAGGTTATGTCTCTCTTCCCCATGTAATTAGTACTCAATTACATAGTTCATGCCAGCAAACTTCCAAGGACATTATTAGGAAATTACTGACCTGTAAAATAAAGCATTACCATTTAATTTCCCAACACAAAAGGTCTAAATGCTGTTCCAAATTTATTTAAGTTTTCCTTAGAATGCTAAAACTCTCGCATTCCCAGAAATACTACAGAGGACAGGAGCTCAGTGTCCTCGATGGTAGCTAGAACCCTGTTCAAAGATTTGCTTAGGACTGCTGCTTCTTATTATATTCCTGTTGCATTATCACATGAAAACTTCACATGAAAACATCTGAAAAATAAGTTTCTCTATGTAGTTTATATTATTTAAGGTAATGAAATGAACGAATGGTATGTTTCATATTTTCACATTTTCTATGCAACACTCAGTAGAAAGAATTAATTTCTTTAATTAAGTTCTTGTACTGCTTGATGCTCCATTGTAAAGTTAAGAATTTTCATTTTAAACACCTTACTCTGTAATTGAGGTTCAGATTAAAGGTAAATTCTCTTCAATTATCTCAGCAATTAAGTTAGTATGTAATGTAGAACAGGAACAATGAAACAATTGAGATTGTAAAGAAAATTTTGCAAAAGTAATTCTTACATTTCTGTTATTAGTTTGCGTTATTAGTTGCTTGAGGTAAAAGTGACTAAAATATGTATGCAAATCAAGTTGAGATACCTTCACATACTTGGAAAGACACACAGATAGTGTTATCCATGACCAAACCTTCACGTATGCACTTTGAAGTCTCTGTATAGTTGCAGTGTTTTCTGATCTAATATGAGATATATGGGTGTATGGTAAATGGGCTTGTGTTTATACAGCATCTTCCTGGTCTACTGAAGTACTCAAAGCGCCTTCCAACACTTGTCACGTTCACACAAACAATAATTCACTGATGGCAAGGCCAACTGCTCATCAGGAGCGATACAGCACTTCCTATCCAAAGCACTTATGATGATACTAAGTTCACACACATATCACAGCCATCAGGAACAAAGGACTGGAGAGCCGGGAAATTTTGCCAGCAGCCCGCCAGTTACCAAATAACGTACTCTACCACCTGAGCCATAAACCTCTGAAAACCTCTGATGTTCCCTAATATGCATATGATTAATTTTTACATTAATGAAACTTTGTACAATGTTGACATCATCTTTTAAAATAACTTAAAGGAAGTTACAGACATTTTCTGATACAAAATGTTTAGAATTTATAATACTCTGACCTATAAGTTGATATTAAATGGTGAAAATCATGAGATTTACATTCATTTGTACATGAAGGATCATAAGGCTTTATTTTCTTGACCACAATTTTGAGATTATTAATATTGCGTGTGATTAGGACATAACGTGAATTATAGCACTCTCTTCACAACTTCAGTGAATATGGAACTCGTATCATGTTTCTAATGCAATCAGTCTTAATATCTCCATTGGTTTCACTGTCAGTTCTATCTGTTTTGTACACCTACTGTCCGTGTGCTCTTTTATTAAAACATCCACACCAACGTCATATTTCCAGATGTGCAGGAGAGTCCGTTATTGAAACAATGCAGGCCAGACAGTGGTGAGGCTGAGATGGAGACAGAGAGCCCAGGAGGTATTTCAGAGACTTTTCACCTCAGTTTAAACCTCTGTTTACGCCTATGTAAACCTATGTTTTCCTTCCTTGAATTTATTTTGTCACTCCTTCCTCGTCCCTCCGCCCAAATAGCCCTCACAAATCAGGAAATTCACTGGTCTTTTTTGTCCCACAGTGTCTATCTGGTCTGTTTCCTCTGCATGGTAATGTTTTTCCCGCTCCTCTCCAATGAATGGCACCTCTGCAGAATAGCGCCGCCTTCACGGGAACACAAAGTTTCCAACAATCTATAGAGTTACAGAAATTTGTTGCCTGAAGTACTTCTCTTTAGCCCATGCAAGTCTTTTGTTACTTATTCTTTTACTTTTTAATGTAAATACATTTAACCATTATTTCACTGAGCTGTTTCATTCATTGTTCTAAACAATACCTGTTGTCATTGTTGTATTGCATTGTAGAAATGCAATACACAGTACATAAACTGAATATTCAGTAAAAATGTAAATATCAGGGTGAATTATTAATAAAATTTTTAATAATGCAATATATATATCTATATATAGATACATATACATACATACATGAATTTAAATAAAAATAATGCTGTACTTCATTTAACAACAAATAATCTTCATTATCTTGTGGTTGTGCATGAATCAAAAACTACTTTGGCTACAAATGCTGTGAAAAGTACTGAATTTAAACATTAATGTTGATATGTGCACTGTATATTGCACAGATCCTGCTATGTTGTTCCCTGTCATGACTGTTGCCTTTCCTCTGTGTCTTCACTGCTCTTATTCTGGTCTAGATAGATCAGATAACAAATAAGGAAATTATATGAAGCAGACTTTATCACCCCGAGATCTCCGCTTGTGTGTTCAGTGGTTATTTTTACCCTGTTTCTGTTGTTTGTGTGTTTGTTTCAGCTCCTTTTGGAATGCAGTTTTGCCCCATTTGTTTTACCACCACAAGGGTTAGACAGATATGTCTTTTTTAGAAAAATCCTTTGATATGATGCTGGCTCCTCCCTTTCTTGACTTTTTTAACAAGCTCAGAATCCTGCTCTGATTAAATCTATTAACTCATTAAATCATATATGCTGATCAGTCTGTCTTTCTATTTGAGTTTGTATCTCAAGACTACAGATCAGTTAGTAATTTTCCCACCTTGACAAGAACATAATGTGGGGGGACCTTCTGGAAAATAAATAATCCAAGTAGTGTTCAAATTGCTGCTGGAAGCTTAAGTTACAAAATGTCCACAAGCTGTGAAAGCTTAACCTATGCACCGCTGGCACTGCTACCTCTACAGGGGTATAATGTCCTCACATGGCCTACTTAAAGCCACTGATTCCCAGCTGTTGCCCCATAAATGAATGTGGAGCTTTTTCACACCTTTAACCCACATTAAAGCTCCCTTTTTTTTTTAGTTTGTTTAAATGCCAGCTGATGGCATCACCATGTTTGTCTTCCTTTTCTCTTCATCCATCTACCCTTTCAGCCTAACCCTCCCAAGCCTAACCCCCCCATTACAAGCTTTACATCTCATCAATCTATTTCTCCCTCCAGTGGAGTCTGGACCTCAGGTGCCGGCGGCTCCTCTGCTGCAACTGGAGAAGTGCTGCACCAGGAACAACAGCGCCACCCTGGCCTGGAGGGTAGCTGCGCCCCTAGCAACCCCATTGAGGGCTACATCTTAGAGCTGGATGATGGCAACGGAGGACAGTACAGGGTCAGCGCAACACAAAACACACTGAGTCAGAATACATACTGTGTGTAAAGAAGAGTAAAAGGCTCGACAACAATATGACAGTAATCTAATCTCAAATGCAGTAAATGATGTTCTTCCGTAGCTAGTCTTCCATTTTATTTTATTATTCATAATCCATATGCTGCTCAACTCTAAATAAAGCCAGATGGTAGTTTTGTGTGTATGTGTGTGTGTTATATGTGTGTAGTTAAATGTGTGTGTCATCGGCAAACATGCATTTTAAGCAAGTGAGTTCTTGCCTTCACTAATACATATCCTGTGTTTTAAGCAGCGAATAACATGTACATGTCCTTAATCTGCATTTGTATTGATAGTACTAAAATGTGTGTGTACCCTCAGGAGGTATATGTGGGGAAGGGACAGTGTGTACGGTGGACGGCCTCCATTTTAACAGCTCCTACAATGCCAGAGTGAAGCCTACATACCATCGTGTGGGGCCGTACAGCAAGACTGTGGTACTAAAGACCTCGGATGGTAGGAGTGTGTGAACACTTTTGTTTTGAGGATCGTCGTTAAACAGGTTTCATGACATGCTTTGTACCATGTCAAATTGATTAGAGAATCTTCTTCCTCTCAACATGAGTGAAATTTCTTATGGAAAAGCAGCGAATAAGAAGTATAAAGTGCTTTATACTACAG
>NW_024044237.1:34093500-34110046 GCF_014851395.1 Micropterus salmoides | reverse complement strand
TTTTAAGTTAAGCGGTTAAGTAACTTTTTAGATCATCCATTATGTGATAAGTCCGTGGGTATTTGTTCTTGTGAAGTTGGAAATAATTTCCCCTGTTTTAAACAACAACACTTGTTGATGTTATACTGTAAATTTTTGGGGGTCTTTATTTTTGAGAGAGAGAAAGAGAGACTTGGACCTGGCTGCTGTGGTAAAAAGTGTGAGCTAACTGGCACCCCATGTGTTGAAATAAATTAACACAGTGTGTCTCCTTGCTGGTTATTCCAACACATTCAGAATCATTACCGCAGGCGACTCACTTCCTGCCCCTTGTAAAATGTATATTTTAAAGGCTCTATATCACAGTTTTGTATTTCTTTTTTTTTTTTAATACCGTAAACGTGCAATGACTAGTCGCCTAGGAAAATCATTAGTTGGGGGGGGGGCAGCCCCTTTTGTGAAGGACAGGAAACTTATGATACTGGAGATATTTTAGACCATATATCATAATGTAAAATCTGAATCTGTAAGGTAACCATTTGCTCCTGCTATCAAATAAATGTAGTGGAGCAAAAAGTTAAATATTTCCCTCCAAAGTGTAAAGGAGGAAAAGTAGAAAATCTCCCAAAAACATCAAGATCCAAGTAAAGCACCAAAATACACCTATGATATCAAAGAGCACTGTGTTACAGTTACAGTTCAAACTATTGGCTTTTAGCAGCTTTAATAGATAAATATCAGGGTATCACAACATATTGCAATAACACATTATTGAAACTTTATCACACCTCTACCAAGTAAAATATTAAAACCCAACATGTCAAGTTTTTATGCTGCAAAAGAGCCCTCCCCAGAGAGATGTAGCGTTATATTAGATAAAATGAATGATGTAAGTTTTTGGAGTGGTGGTATGCCTTGAAAATAGTGATAAGCTACTAAATCTTGGCATGCCTGAATGTGTGACAAATGTGTTAGATGGAGAGCTTAAATAAAAGTGAAAAACTCCTACATACTGCCTCACCTGCTGCTGGTGTATTTGATTCTAAATGACCAGGTACACATCAACAAGCTGGGTTTTGGTTTTAAAGATTATTATTTGAATATCATGGCAATTCATCTTTTCGTTAGATATTTGAGTCTGAACCAACATGGTGGAGCGCTTCTAACTCAAATTTATTTATATAGCACATTTGAAAACAACCCTAGTTGACCAAAGCGCTTTCCAAATTCAGGATACACAACAAATGTACATGACGAAGACAGAAGAAAAGGTGAAAAATGTTGAAACTCGATCGATTTGACAGCCAGTGAATAGAGGTGGGTCTTTAGCAAGGACTTGAAAATTTCAGAAGTCGGAGCAGTTATTATTTGAGCAGTTAAAATATCGAAGAGATCAGGAAGAGTCACTGAAAAGGCTCAGTCACCTTTATTTTTTAACCTAGATCTGGGGACACCGAGGAGCATCTGATTGGATGACCTCAGTGCTTTGACAGGAGTGTGATCATATAAAAGTTCTGATAAATAAAAAGGTGCCAGCCGATTTAAATTCTTAAAAACAAGCAATAAAATCTTAAAATCACTTCTAAAGCAGACGGGAAGCCAGTGGAGCGAGGCTAAAACTGGAGTAATGTGCTCACGCTTTTTAGTTCCTGTTACAAGTCTAGCTGTTGCATTCTGGACTGGATCCACTCCAACATATAAAGAATCACAGTAGTCTAGCCGAGACGTTATAAATTCACGTTTGTTCATTTAGCTGACGCATTTATCTAGAGCGATTTACAATTGCTATATATGTCAGAGGTCTCACGTCTGTGGAGCAACTAGGTGTTAAGTGTCTTGCTCAGGGGCACATTGGTGGATGTGTCACAGTAGGGAATTGAAACTGGGTCTCTCACATCAAAGACATCTGTCTCATCCACTGCTCCATCACCATCCATAAATCCATCAGTGTTTCCCATTAATTAACGAAATGGTGGCTGCCCGCCATAGTCTCTGCCACTCGTTTGTGAGAAGGCGATTAAGCTAGCTGCACACGTATTCAAGCCTTTATGGTAAACCCGCTGTAACGGACCAGTGCGAGCTGACAGGCAGGTTAGCAACTTTATCCTGTCAGTTTCTCTCTTTACAACGACAAGTGTTGCAGTATGAGAGTCTGACCTGCAGAGAGGCTGTGAAGTCTTCATGTTGCGCGATACTAGAACCACATACAACATTATTTATCAAACTGGGTCGGACTTAATGAATTTAGTGCGAGGACGTACGGTTTTCAAAATAAGGTGTCTATAAAGTATGGCAATAAGATTAATTTCATTATGTTCACAGAAAGTATAAAATTTATTACGTGTCTTATAAAAGTTTTTTTTTTTAAAACAATGAAATGTTAGGGAAATTACTTATTCTATTTTCTATTCTTTGATTTAGGGTTTCTGGAAAAACATTAAATTTGTTTACTTGTGTTTCATCTCTGTTTCATCACCATTTATAGCTGTACAATGGGTTTATGATTAAATAGTTTAGAGCACAACATTGTTTACAAGCGTACAAAGTTCTTCATAGATCTAATCTTAATTTTGCACCAAATTAATGAATTTAACTTTAAAATATACAAAATTTTCTTCTGGGGATGGCATGCACCCGGCCCCCTTGATGAGAGGGTCCAAGGCCCACCCACCATAGTCTCTTCACCACGCCAATGTTAGATTTTATAGTGGTTTATTATGATGAATAGTTATGAAAGTAGTGTTTCATAGTTGTTGCCATTCTGAGAAATGCTCATATGCTCAAAGAAGGAAATCCGAGTGTATGGGCAACGCCTGGGAAGTGCTGGTAATGACAGATTGGCCAAACGTGCGTTGGCCGGCAAGAAGGCTGAGGTTGGTGTCATGTGGGTGGGTTGCATGGGGCTTGGAATATGGGACTGAGGATGGGGCTATTGGTGCTTGGCATAGCGGTGCCAGGGGGGAAGAGAGATGAGTCTATGCCGTGGTAAGTCCTGGTGGTGATGCTGATGGCTGGTGCGGTGGATTGGGAAAGGGGAGGAAGGTGTTGTTTATTCCGCATGTATATATCTCTACATATATTTATGTCAGCTGTATGGTTGCCTACACGTAGCACCTTATCGCCAAAGAAATCCTCGTATGTGTAAACACTACTAGGCAATAAGCTCCTTCTGATTCTGATCTGGGATAGCCTCAATGTCTGGCTGGAACCAGGAGTGGAGGTGAACGAACTGGCGGCTGAACTGTCTTCAGCGTATTTAAGGCGTCGATAAGACGTAGTCTGGGGTATCTGTGCGGCCATAGCCGTGCTGGTTGGGGTCATGGGGGTGGCAGCTTCTGGTATTGACTATGCAGGGCCCTCATGTGAGAGGGGGCAGAGGAGATACTGGCATGACACCCGTGGAGGAGGGGGTGGCGCATAGAGAATGCCTATACACGGGGTCTGGAGTTTGCACTCCCGCCCTGGGTGCCCCAAGGTGCCCTGATTAATTGCTGGAGGTGGAAGGCGGCGTGCAGCCTGGGAAGCAAAAGCAAAAGAACCCGGTGCTGCCAGACCAGAAGCTGAGTCCTAGATGATTGAAAGATAGTCGTCCAGCTCCGCCCTGCGATGGGGGAGAACTGAACAATTGTGTCGCGACAGACGGAAAAAGCAAATACGACCTGGCCCTGTGTGAGGGCTGGAGCAGTTTGCGTTACTGCAGTGGGCGTCTGAGTCTGAACTGACGGTGGGTGAGAACTGAGAAACGGGAGAGAAAACGGGTTAGCAGCTTATATACGTGAGTGCATGTGACTGGATTTGAGAAGCACGGGTGGATGAAATGAGTAAAGTACGGAGGGTTGATTGGAGGAATTGAATGAAGCGCAGGTGGTAGAATAAGTGAGAGGGGCGTGGTCCTGTTCCTGAACCTCAGTTTACAGAACTCCATTTAAAATCCTGTGGGAAACACTGAATCCATGGTTTGCTCTTTCAAAATCTTTGGCTTGACTTTAGCCAACAGTCTCAGCAAGACGAAACTGGCTTTTACAACAGGACTAATCTGTTTTTCAAATTTAAAAGCACTGTCAAAGATCGACCTACCACCTGAAATTGCCGTTCCTAGAGCCACATTATGAATGTCGCAATCAATCTGAAGCTAAAGGTAAGATAATAATAATTTAACACAAATGTATTCACATAATTTATATTGAATAAATCATAAACAACTTTAACAATCAAGTTCAACGCTTAAGTGATCAGTTATTAAAATGTATCAAACACTTAATATTGAAACTTATGATAATTTAGGGTTTATCATGAAGTCAAAATGTGAACATTTATGTAAAACAAAACAGGCTTTTAATGCCAATTGAGTAAAAAATGTTTCCTAATTTACATTTACAGCCTTTTGTTTTTGCTGCACAACACAATCCAGTTGTTTTAAATACACACCAGAAACTGAGAATATTAGTACTAGGCATTAAAAAAAAACAAAAAAAAAAACAGATTTATCAAAGAGGAGTTAAAAGGTTTCCAAGTTATGCTTAATACTGAAACCAGGTCTGTGTTTACCACCACATTTTGAATTATTTCTTACTGTATAGCAGCATAAAACTGGAGTAATGACACAACACGTAAAGGAGTATGCCCCATCAGCTCAGCTGATCGGCTGCTCAGTATGACGTATCAAACATCTTCAGCTCCAGTAATCGTGTACTGCATCATCCATCCTAACCGTGGCTGTCGGCCAATCAGAGGAAGTGCAGGGCAGGTGAGCGGATGTAGTTCATGTCAGTGGCACTTCGTCACTCTGACAAACATGTGCTCCAATTAGAAAAGCCATTAATTTCAATTTCAGCTGCAGTCTCACCTCACATCTACGCCTGCTGCTGCACAACGGCTGACTTTGTTCATTTTGTGGTTGGCCGAGTTTGAGTAATAGAGGGCTTGCATGCAATCTACAAGGATTTGTGTGTATGTGTGTTAAAATAGCATTACTATTCAGGAGCTGTTGAGCTTCCAGCAGAGCAGTGTGTCAGCAGAGTCAGGATGTAAAAAGCAGGAGCTGTAAGGAGTCTCCTGCTCGCTCTGCCTTACTAACTTTAATGTTCGTCCTTTTAGCTTCAACCTTTGCTACACACTACCATTAGCAGCTTTTAACAGCTACTAAATGTTGTTTACATCACTGATGAGGCTCAGATATTCTGAATAATAACTTTAAAATGATAATGTTTTGAATAATAACCTGACAATACAGCTAAAATTAAACACAATTAGCATGTTGTGATTTTCTACAGCAGCCTCTTCTCCAAAATTAAAATGGTGTTCCATAATTTGTCTTCTGAAAATTGTGTTTTATTACAACTTGGATGTTATTTTTATCAGAGAATATATAGTAGGGAGCTGTCAGTAAATGAGGGCGGACAGAGAGAGAGGTGAGGAATAATTACAATGTTAACCTGTTATATTAGTCATTTTACTCCTAAATGAGTTTCGTGCCCGACAACACACAACCGAGGTTCCACTAATCAAGCCTAAAAATATTTATTAATATATCTGAAGCAAATATGTTCAGAGAGAAACGTGATGCCACTTAGATGCCATTTTTTTTCCAACATAAAGTTTTACATCAAGGTATCTGCCAAACTTTGGCTTTGTTGATACTGAACATGCCTGATCAATAAAAAATATTTATGGTTATTTTTTGGCACAGGTTAGGGAAAGCCTGTAGTCATGGTGGCAGAGATGGGGATTCGAGTTTGAGACTCGGACTCGTTACCTAAAACCTCCCTACGTTAGTACATCTCTGTTGCGCGTGGCCACATGTGAGAGAGGACAATAAACACCGGCAGCTGCTGTGCCATTCATCATAAACTTTGGCTTTAAAACTTCATATAACAAGGCCCAAACTAAAGAAGCGCTGAATGTAAAATGGGTTAGTAACCTGAGGTTAGTAAACATGTTTAGCTCAGCACTGGTCATCTAACGTTAGCTTGCTACTTGCTTTAGCTACGACCTACCGGAGGGTAACACCGACTGTCATTCATTATGAGATGAAGATGAATGGGCTTGTTTGCTTGCCAAATTCGATTTAACGTAATAATTTACGTCCCGCTGTCTGACATCACATTAAGTATTAACGTTGGCTGCAAACAGGTTACAGGTTCATTAAATCCTTATAGCAGTGCAGTGCTCTAAGCTGCTTGGATGGAACACAGCGGGTGATCCAACACTCATTATAACCACGAGAGACTTGAGACTTGACTTGGACTCCAGCTCAAAGACTTGAGACATGACTTGGACTCTTTTTCAGAGACTTGAGAAACGTCAACACATGCCACGGAGGAGGGATCCTTTTTCCAGGATGGAGAGACATGCAATAGATTTATTATGTGCAAAGTAGACAGAAAACACTGTGAAACTACAAATAGTGGAACCACAACATAGAGGAACAGAATGATACTTTAGAATAATTATCCGGTAGGACAAAACAGGTACTGGACCACATGACCTCTTGAAAGAGGACAGACAACACAAACACACATGAGACAAACTTGAGGGCACACAGAAGGAGAAGAGCCTCCTGAAAGGTGACGGCCATCACCCAAAACATCTGAAATGAGGCACTGATGGTCCGTTGTAGAAAAATTTGAAGAGAGCAAAGGTAGAGAAGAGAAAGGGGGAGAGAGAGAGGGACAGCTTAGACCTAAAGCCCTGTGTATGTGCCATTTAATTTTCTCCACAACAAATTTGTAGCATAAAACAAACTTGATCCACTGATGAGGTCCATTACATACAAATGAGAGCTCCTGGAGTAAGTGGACCTTCATTTAAGATTTTCTTGTCAAACAGAGTGAGAGAAGACTTCTTTTTAGATAGAGAGACAAAGTCCTCCTGACCATTGTGTGTGTAACAGAGTACTTTTACTTAAAGTACTTAAAGATCTGAAGACTTCGTCTGCACGTATAGACAAACATTTTTGTGTGTGTTTTGAATGTTGTTTTGTTAGTACAAGCAGCTACTTTCACCTCTGACCAGACGCCGAAATTTATTTTATTTTACGTCACATTTCCGAGGTAAATCGGAGTCTTGACAATGGAACAATCATCAGTTAGGGAAACATGTCAGACAGCAATCAAAAGCTTCGGATACTCATTTTCTCCACAATCACTCATTCTCGTTTGACGTGTTCAGCTCGTCGCGGGCAGACCTAAACATGTTGAGCGTGTGTGCCGGCTGAGTTCCTCCTCCCCTCTGAGTTCAGCTGAAATGTGTTGGACGCTGCCTTGAATTCAGTTGAGCAGTAACAATAATCCTCAGCAGCAGACAATCCTAATTACAGAGCAGCAAGTGTCTGGCTGCAGCCGAGGTCAGAGGCCGAGCACAGCATATTACAGTCATTGTTCTCCCAATGATCCTGCCGGCCTCCTGAGGATCTCCAAACTAAGCGAATAACTTCCAGCCAGAAACTTGCGAGTGGACTTTTGTCTCCCCAGAGTTGGAGTTAATGGGAAAGGGAAACTGAACTTTTCCCTGAAGTTTAAGTGTTTAACTTGGAGCTACTCGCTGCTGTCTGCGTTCCACACCACAGAGCCTTTTCTTTCGTCTTTCATTTTGTTTTTCTTCAGAGGTTTGGATCCCCCGGCTGCCTCGTCGTACCTCGCCACCCCCGGAGAGCAATACGGGCCTCGGCCTTATCTTTGGGAGGCACATTTGCCCCAGGGAAATCTCCCTGCCTCCACCTTGGGCTCTGCACTTAAGTGATGAACAAGTGAAACATGGCCATTCTTTGTCTGCTCGCCACTAATCAGTGAAGCAGGGCGCTGCTGCTGCTGCTGCCATCTGGCCTCACCGCGCTACCTGCATCACTGACATCACTCCTCCTTCACTCTCTCTTATTCTTCTTGTCTTCCTCTCACAGCATCCCTCCATCAGGTCACAACTTTAAAAACTTTAAACTGCCCTATTAAAAGTGATAAATTAAAAATACTACTGCATTCAGCACATTTGCTTGTAAATTCACTGAAGTATCTGAAGTCAAAGTACTTGTTAGGAAGAAGTGTTGAGTTTAGTTTTGCTTTTGTGAAAAAAACTTGTATCTCCAATTTACTTGACTGAAAATTAAAATTGAATTTCGTAATGCATGAAACCACTTTTAGTCTAAAGAGCATCTTAACACCTCCTTATTTTCAATTGATTCTGGCCCCATAGTAATCTGTTCTTTGCCGTTTTCCAGAGAAGATCTTTTTATCTGTCCTCAAGACTAACAAATCAGTCGGTTGTTCTGAAATAAAATGTCTTTGTGCTCACAAGTCTTTGAGCTAGAGTCCAAGTCAAGTCTCAAGTCTCTGAGCAAGAATAAAAGTCGAGTCTCAAGTCACGCGTGGTTATAATGAGTGTTGTATCACCTGCTGCGTTCAAACCAGGCTGCTTATAAAACTGCATAGCTATAAGGAACTCTGTAATTGTAACCTGTTTTTCACTTACAGAGCCCAACCATGTAATGTGCCATGCCATAAATGACAGCTTATTAACTACCCTACTGTAAGTCAACACACCCGCAGACTCTCAAACCCAGTGTAACGTTAACTAAATGAAACTGTAACGTTGCGTGATCACCAATAAACCTGTAAACTGTTTTTCTCTTGCAGAGCACAACCATGTAGCGTAATGACAGCTTATAAACTACTGTAAGTCAACACACCCTGCAGACTCTCAAACTAGTGTATTGTTATAACTAAATAAAACTTTAATGTTGCATGATCAACAATAAACCTGTAATCAGTTTTTCACAGAGCACAACCATGTAATATGCAGTGCAATCAATGACAACTTAAACTGCTGTAAGTCAACACATCCCCCTGGACTCTCAAACCAGTGTAACGTTAACTAAATTAAACTTCAACATTTCATGATCAACAATAAACCTGTAACCTGTTTGCAGCCAGCGTTAATAATTAACGTGATGGCAGTCAGTGGGACGTAAACAATTGCGTTAATCGACTGCCACAAGTTTGGCAAGTACACAGACGTTCATTCATCTTTTCATAACAAACGACAGTTGGAGTTAACCTCCCATAGTCGTAGCTAAAGCAAGAAGCAAGCTAATGTTACATGGCCAATGCTAAGCTAAACATGTTGACTAACCACAGGTTACTAACATATTCTGTATTCAGAGGCTACTTCTCACCTGATTTATTAGCTAAGTAAACACTTTCCTAATCACTTTATGATTTCAATCATTAGTTTAGTCTTCAACACAGCATGGTGTTTATTTGTAAATTGTGGTTCCATTTAATGGACAATATAAAAAAGATGATAAAGCAGCATATGCTTTAGGGAGGGACTACCTTAAGTCGCTACCATAGTAGGTTTTACGGTAAGTACATATTGTTTTAAGCCTGTTTTTAACTAGCCAAAATTAGCATCCCAGCTAAAATCACAGTTAACATGAATTACAGCTGCACCTAGATAATCAAACTTTCTAACGCCACCGTCTCGTCCAAATATGGTCACGTCTGATATTGCTGTTTGTAAAAAATCAACGTGGAGGCGGGCAAACTGCGAAACTCGAGGCTTCAAAACCAAGGGCGAACGTCACAAAGACAACGTCAACTTCTTTTATACAGACTGTGGTCCCATTATATTACTTTTAAAGTCACTTCAAAAGTTTATTCATGTTTCTGACAGGTACGCCCACAATCATCCAATCAAAATGTTTTAATTTAACTACAGTGTCTGAATGCAGCATCCTGGAAAACAACAATAATGATCAACGCTGACATTGGCAGTGGTTGTTGGTCAAATGACTTGTGTGCATCTTCTTATGTTATTAAAGTTTAGATTCAAAACATGGGAGCCAAACGTATCGGCTGTCACTAACCCAATAAACCTGACTGACAATTTGGCCTACAGATCCATTTAGTACACGTTAAACTGTGATCACAGACAGTGATTTAATACTTTGACTTTCTGGTTTTGTTTGGTTTGTGGGATCTGGGGTAAATCCGTTTTACCTTTTGAGCTGTATAGAGCTGAACTGAGAAAGGGCAGAGTTCTTATTTAGAGGGAATTAACTTTAGTCAGTCCTATTTGAAGGCAGTATTCATCTCACAATCAATGCAGATCGATCTAGTTTGTTCAGAAGATGTTAGTTTGAGATCAGATGTCTTGTCTGTGGATTCATTACTTAACAAAGTTTATTACTCGGTGTCTGTGATGCTGCTGCAGTTTCAAAGTGGTCACTTCTCTGCTCTCTGTGGCGGATCTGGAGTCAGCGGTCTTCCTCTGCAGAATTGTAATCAGAGTCCAGAAGCAGAACATATCAGCGCTGTTGAATATGTAAAGCCTTATTGAAGCTACGCTCCAGCAATTTCTCTTAATTATTGGAATAATCAGATTGAAGGAAAGGAGAGGCTTCGCTTATTGGATTAGCTGAGACGATCCTCTAACACAAAGCATCTCCTCTTCTGTATCTGCCTTGCTCTATTCAATTCACTTCGATTCAATCAGCTTATTGGCACCAATGTTTTCAAACAGTATCTCCTACGCAAGGAAGTGCAATATAGATAATTATCAATAATTTAAATATCAATATTAACAGTCACAATGATCTGATTAAACAAAAACTACACCATAAGAAACTTTGACGTCTGACTCTGTCTTTTCCTGTTAAATCCATTCATGTCTTTCCGTATTTGTATTTTAATATACCAAAAAAGTGTTAAAACATATATCTGAATATATTAAAAACCTTAACATTAAAGCAAACAAAAATATTGAACCATGATGTAGTCAGTTGTAGTCCATATTTTATTATTTTTTAACTGAATAAATTTTTTTTATAAATCTGGATCTAGACCTGCATTAAAGTACTGGTTAAACTATGGATCATACTGTATATATTGTTACGACCCCCACCAAAGCTTGCTACAACGGTGGTTGAACATAATCAAAGGAGTCAAGGAGTTGTACCAAAAAACACAAAGGGTCAGATTTACTAAAGGTTTGCGTGAGTAAAAACGCGTGCAAACTTGATATCACCAGCATATTAGAACGTAAGCTGATCTACTAACGGTGCGCACGCAGAGTGACGTCTTTCAAAAGTGCAAGATTGCGCCTGTTATTTAGTGCTTTTGCCTTAATGAATATGCAATTTGGCGCGTAACATGTAAATACATTTATTTACTCCATGCAATGTGATCTACCAAGCCTAAACGCAATTTCACGTGAGTGCAACATCCTCTGTGTTTAACACGTTTGAAAGGAAGGTGCAAACCAAAAGTGTTGCGCAGAGATGGCTTCTATTATTGTTGCCAGAAGGAGACATGGCTATAATGAAAGAAAAGGTAGAGAAATTAAAAATATTAGATAATATTATTCTATTTTATTTTATTTATTCGATGAACTATATGAATAGAATGTTTTTTGTATTTTCCTTTAGCTTTGGCAATACTCTTTTATTAACATTCGTGCCAATAAAGCAAAATTCGTGCCTGTGACTTCTTTTCTCCGTGAGATGGAAGAATTTAGATGTATGTAACATATATATATACTTATTTTTATTCAAAATAGTACTGTAGTTCAAAAAGGTTGCACACCTGTACAGCTGTTCTCAGTTATTCTGGCTGGTTGGGTCGTCAGGTAGAATTCAGCTCACCTGCCAGAATTCGGTCAGCTGTTTTTTTACCTCTCTCTTGGTTTCTGTCCCATTTGGTCTCTTTTTCTGCACCATACATCATTTATGGGTGGGACACCACTCATGCTGCATACGTGTGACCCCTTCAGACCCGGCCCTGCTTCAGATTAACACCTGAAAACCCTGAAGCCTTGATTCACACCTCTCCACCCTTTTAGAACACGTCCACTTCATAGACTGACAGTGAATTGCCATGATACAGTGTGTTGGAACAGGAGAGCGTGACTTGTGCTGGATGACAGAAAGTCAAATATAAAGACTGTTCAAATCAGGTCCAGTTACTCACAGTGTTTGATTTGACAGGATTTGATTTCTCTCTCTCTTCCATACAAACACACCTTGTTTGTTTGTGTGTGTGGTTTCGGGGTCGAGGCCCGGTGCAGAGGGGACACCAGGGGCATTAAGGCAATCGATATCTGGCAGGCAGAGGGAGCTGGCCATAATCTCCATCAGCCATGTAGGAAAGTACATTACTGCCACTACAAGCCTATTAACAAACCGCAGGTCATGCATTATTGAATGGATGTTGGTTTTATTCTAACCGTTCAAAGAGATGGGGGAGGAAAAGGACAAACATAAATTATGCAGCCGCTCCAGCTCCCCCATTTGAAAATATTGTTTTTGTTTTCGGTGCTTAATTGGATTCGTAGTCTGGGAGGCATCGTGGTGGACGAGTGGGGGTGGGGTTAAGATCACATCGGAGCGACTTCAGGGGGAATATTGATCGGTGATACAGATCTACGGGGAGTGATCCAGAGGGATATCCATCTGTACACAATGACTCAGGGCTGCGAGGAGCTTCACCTCTGAATCACAGATGAGCCGTCATCACCTCAGGCTCCGATCTGCACATCTGTACTGTTACAAGTCTGTGTGTGTGTGTGTGTGTGTGTGTGTGTGTGTGTGTGTGTGATCGCAGCACTGTAGCTCATCTGTGTAAAAGTACTCATCGTGCAAAATGGCTCATTTCAGAAGAATTATATTATAAGACTGGATTATAATTATTGATGCATTAATGCGTACATCTCTTTAATGCTGCAGCTTGTAAAGGTGGAGCTAATTTTGCTTACTTTCTACACTAATGAGTTTCTAAACCATTCATAATATCAGAATGTATCGGTTTAGATTTTTTAATAATAATATGAATCCGCAAAGTGATTTTTGATGTAGCCAAGTTATCAGATAAATTCTAGTTGAGTAAAACAGCCTAACATTTGCCTCTGAATTGTAGTGGAGTATAAGTATAAAGTAGCAGAAAATGGAAATGCCAAGAGATTAAGAAATTCAACAAACATGACATCCAAAGCATCGTGAAGCACAGCGTAGACATTGCCATGATACGTACTGAGACAATGTAAAGTTTTAGTAAAAGCACCAAATCAATTACAATCCAGTTGATTATCCTGTTATAAAACAACAGGTAAGGTTCAGTCAGAGAGGTTACCTCTGTAGAGCCTTTATAAAACTGTTCAAAAGTTGTTTGTCACGTTTGATTTCTGGAGTTCATTTGTTTTCACAGGAACAATGAACAGTGATCAACATCGCTGTGAAGGTGCCAGTGTTAATCAAAGGGCTAATTTTCAATGGTTGTCCCCTGGCCAGATTTTAAATTAGCCATTCAAATATTAGAATTTTTGGGTAAACACAATAAGCAGAATTAGGTATTATGTGTTTCTGAACGTCAGTCATTCTCTGACAATAACAACAGATTTGTAAAGTCTTTCCTTTGGCCCCTTACGGCTCCATAATGTTTGGTGTGAACAAACACAACAATTTTGTTCATAATTTAATATGACAAGCACCAATCCCAGTTTCTCAACCTTGAGGATGAGACCTCACCTGATACACAGATGGGGTCAGGAGTACAAAATTGATACAGCATGTTGTTACTTTATGGTTAGATTTTAAATACAAATGTTATAAAATCATCTAAACAAACACGTAGAGCTCCCTTTGTACTTAACCACACACCAAACCAAATTCATGTGACAACCTGACAACCCTAAAAATTGCCAGAAAAAGATCAGTGATCCTGGTTTATGCTGATGGGAGCTTGAATATTCTCACTTTGATTTCATAAGAGTCAACCTTTAGGATTCTGAGATCCTGTATTTTGTGTGCCAAAATGATTTTATTCTTAAATTGCCTTTAGAGAATAGCTAAGGTTCATCCTCTGGTGAACATGGATGGACTGAGCTATTGTCTGTCTAAAGATTTTGATATGACTTTGTACCGGTAGAAATTTATTCCTGATGCGGTATCAAAAGTTCACATCTGGGGGTCACAAAAATTATGAAAATCCACATTCAACTGCTTAAAATTCCTACCAAACACAAGAGTGACTTCAACTTAAATGTAATAAAAAAGGATATTTGATTTTTTTAGGTGAATCTAATAAATTTCTAAATATTAGTGAAAAGTTTGAGAATACACTTCTTCTTTAGATTATGTAGCCTTGAACTGTATTTGCAGTTGGGCAGTAGGCTGCCTCCACCCGACGAGCGTTAACAGATTTTCTCCCCCTGACAGGGTCACCGAGTTCGATGGATACCGACTGTAAACAGTTGTTTTCACTTTGGCCTCCTGACTGACGGAGGATCCCAGATGAGACCGATGCTGCGTTTCTCCTCCAGCCGCCGCTGATCTCATCCCATAATGCTTCATTACCTGAGCACATACTCTGACCTCGGCAGCCATTTAGCAGGCAGACAGAACGAGGCAAGAAAGGTCCAGACACACACACACGACACACCGACACAAACCCAGCCTGTCAAAGATAATAAGCCCATATTTCAGCGAGACGCTCAGTCAGACGGAGTGAGCGGCGTTTCGTCTCCGTCAGCTCGGGTCAGCAGTTTGTGTTCATACCAGCAGCTCTGTGTCAGCTCAGCAAACAGCAGGAGAGATTCACCCGCCGATGAATCCTGTTTCTGCACCGACTCTTAGCTGCACACAGCAGGTCTGATATTAGATGATGTTGGCAGATATAATGCTATTGTTAGCAGATATCTGGATCTTACAAGCGAACCTGTAAAATAGACAGCAGGACAGCAGATCGAGTCAAGTCAATTTCATTTTTTGTAGCCCAATATCACAAATTTGCCTTAGGGGGTGTTACAATCTGTACAGTTTACACCCTCTGTCCTCAGACCCTCGACTGGAGATAAATACAATTCCACTAAAAACACTTTGATGAAAAAATGGAAGAAACCTCAGGGAGAGCAACAGAGGAGGGATTCCTCTTCCAGGATGGACAGACAGAACAATGTTGTGTCCCAGAATGGACTAAGAGTAAAATTATAGTATGGACAATCATAATGACAAAGTTATGAATAGATACATGATTTTTATTATTAATATTATATAATATTATTTTATTATTAACACAGCAGAGGCTATCAATATTTTACTGAGCCCAAAGTAATGTGTAAGTACATGTTAAGTAATTAGTAATTTATGTGCATTTCTATGTAAACTGAATTGGCTTTGAAAACAAATCTCCCTTTGGGACGAAGAGGATGTAATCCCTTTTTTAATAAGAAGTGGTATGTTTTAAGTAAATTCCCAGCACTTCTTTAGTGTTTTTTTCTGGATAGGAATGCCGAATCTTAAAGTTCTGGAAGACCTGCAGAATGAGATTTGAATTTTTGTTTTGTCTTAAGTGTGGGTGAGAGGACATCATCCATCTGTTTCTGTATTGATTTTTCTTCTTCTGTCCTCTACACTATGTTGTGTGTCCTGTATAATAGACTTATATAAGAAATTAATTTAACAGTTGGATTCAATCCACAGTTTTCTGACCTTCAACACAGAAAACGACTTTTTCACATTCATTTTTCTCGTTATATTTGTGGCCTGCTTTGGCCCTTGTTGGCCCTCAACTAGTCTGCTCTCAGTCCACTTACTGTGTTTGTGGCTACGATCCAAAAAGAATCATTTTTTTGTCCCCACGTTCAGCTGCGGGTTGTGTTCGGCAACACAGAGCTTCAGTTTCGAGACTCTGGGAGCAGAAATCAGATTGTGAAGAGATTCATCTTTTCGTCTCAAACGCACACCGTCACACTCCGGCCTTTCTCTCTGACAGCTGACACTGTTTGGTTTCAGTTTGTTGCTCATTCGCTCTCATTAAAGCTTTAACGCATCTGTGAGTTTGTTGCTGTCGACACTGTCGACCTCATATGGCCGCTAAAGTCTCCCGTCATTTAAAAAACAGTCGCCATCTTAACTCATCTTCCTCCTCCGGCTTCATGCTATTCGCCATCAGTGAACCTGAAAGGTAGGTGGAGGCAGACAGGAGCAGTGTAATTCATTAGCTGCAGCTGCCGCGCTGCCTTCAGCCTATAATCCAAAGCATCACTGACTCAAAGTTTACAAGCTGCACTCAATAGCATAAATATTCATATGCATCTCTGAGAATCATAGGGCAAACAAAACTTTATGATATTAAAGTATTACATATTAATGTGTGGGCGAGAACACTTTAGACAAACTAAACGCTCCTCCTCCTCCTCTTCCCTGCCATTATGCATGCTGGGAGATCAGATTTCATGACCTTTGCCATCCGATGGGACTTGTCTTTGCTTTGGGGAGCCGATAAACCCGATGATCCACAACAATAAATAAATGTGAACAGGCTAGAGAGCCCGAAAGCTCCCTCCCTCCCTCTCTAATCTTTGCAATTTGCCATGGCTGATAAAATTTTAATGAGAATAAGCATAATGGGCCTCAAAGAGATTATAGTGACTGAGAGTGAGACGTGTCGGACGGATGAAGATGGAGGAACCAAATCAGACTGCAGATCAGAGAGCTTTGCGGTGCCCCTGAAGAAGGCGGGATACACCCAACCAGACGGCTGAAAGGAGGTTTTTGTTTTTCTTTAGACAAGATGATGCT